>NW_028263380.1:12658850-12960517 GCF_051168715.1 Poecilia mexicana | reverse complement strand
TACTGGAATGCAAAAAATATCCTCACAAGTGTATCCAGAATGCTGACGTATTAGGCAAACAGGAAAAATAGTCTGATGCTGAGAACTACGGGCACAAATCAGAGTGAAATACGTCAGCTTTTTAATGTAGTGCTAAAAAAAGAAAAAAAAATGTTTGTAATTCTAATTTAGACTTGCATTCCTGTGGAAAGGAATTTGTCTTCTACAAAACCACTTGTATTTCTGAATCAGTTTTATGCATGTTTGTGATCATCTGATACACAACCAAAGCAGGAATCTACATAAATAACTCAGCTTATGGGTGTGCATCTTGAGTATAAAGAGGAAATGTTTACACAGTCTTTACAGTTCAAGTTAACGGGACAAACAAATCAGGTTGGACAGGCAGAATAGAGATTCTTGAGTTAGAATCAGCAGAAACTAACTTTCTTGGTCATGTCTTTGTGTAATTTATAATCTGCGAATAAAGATTACATAAGGTGGGGTGCAAGGGCCTGTCTTTACTTTCAACAGATTTGATTAATCTCTGGGAAAATTAAGCAAATAAAAAAAATGCTCTTTTTCTCTAACAGGATGGAATTAAAACTATCTTATGCATGATGTACGCTGCTCAGGTGTGATTCTTCAATATCCTTCAGTACAACTGGGACCTCTTCATCCACTGGAGTAACAACAAATGTAGCCGAGCAGAACAAGCCCTCCATTTCAAATGCTTGCAAAGACTAATTAATGCATGCAGAATATTTCTGAATCACATTTTTGCCACTCGTTCGGTGAGAATATTAATTTCAACAGTGATGCACACTCAAGATTTTACGTCAGCCAAAATATCAACAATGTCCAATATGAAAAAAATGGGTAACACTTTATTTGAAGGGGGTTGAATAAGACTGTCATGACACTTTCATAAACATGTCATAACACCTGTCATGAACATGAATAAGCCTTCATGAATATTTATGACTGTTGTCATAAAGCGTCATTCGGTAAATTATAACACTTTTAATACAAAGTTGACATTATTCAAAATGTCTTTGTTATGACAACTTGACATTAACCAAGAAATCATTATTGTTTAAACTTTACCTTTAATAACATGAAGTTACCTAATTTTTAAAGTGAAATCAGTAATTATTTTATAACAAATTTATATCAGTAATGATTTATTCACCCCCCTTCAAATAAAGTGTTACCAAAAAATGTTTCATGAATCCTAATTATGCAGCATCCCACGTAGATGTAGTGTTTTGTGTTGAGCGTAAATTCAAAAACAGCCCATTTTGATGCATGCGAAAGCAAGCCGCTGTTATTTTCCTTTTCTCTTTTGCACTTAAAGCTGGTGGTGTCTGGTTGCTCTGAGGAGTAATTATGCAAAAACAGGGTGCACGGCTGGCTGGAGGCTGAAGAAAAATGTGCCGAATGACCACATATTTAAGTAGTAAATGGAGTGAAATTAAAATGTAACCGCAGAGGGAGCATAAATTTGTGACGTGAGAACGGTTTCATTGGAGGCTGCTCGCGCAAGTTTCAGACTTTGTGTGTTATCTAGCAGGATTGTTGATTCACGGTAATTTCTTCGTAATTGGCGACGCTTTGACTAGCAAGATTCAGACGTGTGCGTATTTTACAACTTCAGGATGATTCAGTGTGAAACTGTTCTCATAAAGTTTGATAATTTATGTGGCTGCAGAAAAAAAAAAGTGGCCTTATCCACATTATTTACATCAGTTGCCCACAAAGCTGGAATAATGACCGTAATGAAAACCCCAATGAGCTGATAATGAGGTGCGTTTTTTGGGTTCATCAACAGGAACAAAGAAAAAAGAAAAAAAGGTCTCTTATTGCAGCCCAGTTTGCAGCGTACGGCGTATGTTATATTCTCAGGTTTGGGGCTGCAGTCAGAGAAAAACACAACACAGACTGGGAGATTCAGCTGCGCTGACATTTAGCTGTGCTACAGTTACCTGTAGCCTACCAATTAGCCTACAAACATTTTTATTTGCAGCACCGACAGCTTCTTTACACAACTTGTAAAGGAGCTTGTAAGATGTTCTCTAATTGCAGCTCCGACTTCTTACAGCTCATGTTGCATTGAGTGAGCTTTAGCTGCAAGTCTGGATGCAGTTGGATTTATAACAGGGATATAAAAAGAAAATAAAAAGACTACACCACAAGAGCGTCTGCGTCGCACATTTTGTTTAGCTCAAGGTTTTAATGAAGTATGCGAGTGTCGGAAAGAAGGTTTTATTCACTTTATTTACATCAGTTAATTACTGAGCTGGAAAACTTCAAATATTTCTTTTGTTTTCATGTGTTAAATGTTTCGGATCATCAAACAAATTTTACTACCGGGGAAAAGATACCTGGAGTAAATACAAAATGTGAAAAAGCAATTGTCACGTAAACCTTATAACAGGTTTTGCTGACGTTTGAGGCTACCGGGAGGTGATTTACGATTAAAAGTTCACACTGTGTGTAGAGCTCTCAAACATATTTATTTTGGATTTTGAACAGTTTGCTTCACATTGCATAACACGTGTTTTAGATCTTAAGATCCTGAACTGATGAGTAGACATTCATCTTCAGGATTTTCTCAGAGAGCAAAACATTTGATTCCACGAATAAGTAAAAGTCAAAGCACCACCTCCATGTTTTACTGTCATTATGATGTCCTGTTTCTGAAACCCTGGTAGTTTCATGACGAATGATACGGAAGACAAAGCTTCACAATAACAGCCAGAAAATTTTCTCAAAAGCCGTCAGTCTCTTCTTATTATCGAGGGAGAACAAGCGTTTGCCATATCTTACGTGATTTACACCAAAGAACCTCAGATTTCACTCAAATGATGTCGAAGATCAGGAAACAGTCATGTAGCGTCTCACAGGTTTACTGAAATGACCACCACCCCATGACCCCAAAATACATGTGCACCCCACACACCCCCAGCCCACTCTACTGAGCCTGTGACTGGATTTAAAGCCAATCATCATTACTCTGTGACACGTCTGATCTGGTTTCATTGGCAGCAGGGACCTCAGGTGATGTATTACGCAGAGTCGGGGGCAGCTCTCCTGGATTGAGAAGCGAAACACAAGAAAGTGGTGGCGGTGACATCTGAACTCACTAATGGGATTGGCCCACAACTTTGAGGTTCCAGAGGCGTGAGAAAGTGAGCAGAAGCCACCACCGAACTTGGTAGTCAGCAGTTGTGGAGGAGAAACTGACAGGGTTCTCAAAGAGCACAAAAAATTGTTTACACGTTGCTGTGTGTGCAAGAAATCGAGTGGATTTTGTAAAACATCATGTCGTCCACATCTACGGAGTATGTGTGATGTCTTTGACCGACTCCGCTTTGCGTAGCAGCTGTACCACAGTGCAAACTCTGCAGAGGGACTTGTTTAAACTGTGTGTACACGCGTGTGATTGACAGCGACCAAAACCTTCTTCTGTAATCTTGACTATCTGTCTCATTAGGACATAGTAACGGTTTTAACAAATACATTTTTATAAAAGTGACATACTCCAGCTTTAAATCTTCTTCAGTGCACACTGAGCAGCTGCATAAGTGAGGTAGTTGCTGTCGGTTAATTGTTGTAGCATTTCAGTTTTTTATGCATCCTTGCGTTGCATGTAGAGTCTCAGAGTTGTGATCTTCATCCCACAGATTTTTTTAAATTTATTTTAGAGATGTTCAAAGATTTTCAGTCGCCTGGCTTATTAAATTCTGCATGCCACAAAGTCAATCAAAGGCAGGCAATGCTGAGAGATTATTTTCTTCGTCACTACGTCGCTGACAGAAGTGTGATGGAAAAACATGTAATATTTGAGGAATTGATCACTAGCTTAGAAACTTTATGTAGTGACATAAAGACAGCTTCATCTTTCACATGTCAAGGGAGACTGTGAGACTATTTAGGCATAAAGACATAAAAATCCAATAGAAATTTAGGTAGGCGAGTACATCAACTCTGGCAGATTTAGCCAAGTTCTAAAAGTATATTTGGTCAAGACATTTCACACAGGTTGCAATAACGATTTCAGAGGCTAACAAGCGACTCACTTATCAAATTTTGTCAAGGGACTTCTTTAAAGATTGCCTTTCATTGTGGAAAAATAAATAACTGATCCCTGAAAGGCAGACGATCCTAGAACCTATTTTTAATTTTGTGTAATAATCAATTGACAGTTAGACAAATAACAGAAGCAAAAGAGTAGAATCAATAGAACATCAGTTACTTAGCTAAACGTTCAGACAATAGCCGCAGAGTGATGCATCGGCTGGCATTGTAGCTTTGCAAGAGCGTTGCGGGTTGAATCCTGGCTTGGGCTCTTCCTGATAATACCGTCTCAGGGGGCTTTTTATCCAAAACTGGTTCCAGTACTGAACTGCTGCTAGTGCTTGGGTAGTACCAGTTTTCTAGGTTTCATCTGCTGCTAACTCTGGTTCTGCAAACTGGAGCGTTCTGGGTCAAGAGGAAAGGACTACTTTTGTGGACTCTGAGTCAAGGGTGTCAATTTGCAGGAATACTGAGATACTATATTGTTATAAGATTAAATAAAATTGATATTGGTTCAAACATGAATTAGACATTTACAGAGCTGTAACGAGGGGACACTCAGCTGAAACCATTATAGAGCCAGACTTCGAGAAGAACTGGAACCCTGGAAGTACTTTTGGTAGGAAAACACAGCCAGAGCAGAGGTGCCAAGTCCAGTCCTCAAGACCTTCATCCTTCAACTTCACTATGATTCCCTGAATCAAATGGATAAATCCCATCATCATTGTGTCGTTTAACTCTGCAGCAGCCCGGTAACGAGCCATGCGTTTCATATAGACCACAAAAGTTGTTGTCCTTTAGGGACGGTTGATGTCATGGCTGCTGAGATTATCCCAGTATATTACCTAAGCTGCCACAAACAATGTCAAAATAATTTTTTTTCTACTGAAATATGGACAGGGTTGAAACATAAATAAGGAGGCTCAGTAAAAAAAAAATTTTATGATGTGCATGCTTTTTTGTGACAGAAAAAGTAAAACATTTATAGGAGTTAAAGCTATAAAAGATACAAAGGGAATTAAAGGAGGAACACCCCCAACATTTCTTCTGTGTCACCTCACTTAATTTATCCAAAGGCAGCCTCACGTGTCGGCTTTGGACTGCGGTGCAGATCACTAATCCGCCAGCGTATGCGCTGCCAGACGCCAACAGTGACAGGTGTGACGGGATCCACGCAGAAAACAAGCACAGCTAAACGCTATCTGCCACCGCAATTAAGGGTTCAGCACCACAACCCGGGTCACACCGCGCCACGTAGGAGCTGGGCTGCATTCCTCCTCAGGCCCAGTGTCAACACCGTCTGACTTAATGCCTCTTTGTCCGTCTCTGCCTGTCTCCGTGCGTCTGTCAGTGTCTAAGCGAAAGACACTTTCCAGGACTGCGTGAAAAAGGCTTACATCACCTCCCGCCTCCAAGCGAAGACACTTTTTGTGTAAACATGCATCACGTTCAGCGTCACTTCGCCTTGTGTCGTCAGCCACTTCTAGGGTTTTACCTCTTAGCCGCAAACATGTCGAAGGAAAACACATTTAAGTAAGTTAATAGCACAATACATGAGAGTGGGCAAAAGAGCACTTTTGCTCTTGGATTATGGTTTTGTTTTTTTTTCTCTCTGGTGGAATAAGGAACAGTGCTCATCACGTGTTTTTAAATCTACTAACAGTAAACACAAGTACAATAAATATTTTTTCTGGCTGATGTCCATTCAATCCAAAAAAAAAAAAAAAACTGTGCATGCTGCAAACTCCTCTGAGCCACAACCAAGCACAACATCAAAGTGGTGCATTACAGTGTGAAGAAGTGGCTCTCTTGTTCTCCTACTTTTCAGATTAGTTCTCACACAGATGAACAAAAGCTAATAATTTTAATAACTTTTAATCTCTGCTGCTTCCATTTAGGGTGTAGTGTTGCTGTTTTGATTTCCTCTCTGGCAAACGTCTCCCTGAGGACGAAACAAAAACATGAAGAGGATTTATCAAGTTTACTGCCCAAGTCCATAAAACATACAGCGCCTAGAAAAAGCTTTCTATTGTGTCAAAACCACAACGCATTTCACTTGTATCTAAATTGATTTATCAACAAAAACCAGTGCACATACCTGAATTATAAGAAATTGGTACATGTTTTAAATTTCTTTTAGGAAGAAGTAAATATTGTGGCACGTTGCACGAATCTGAAGATACAGCTGCAACAAACCGCTGGAATTATAATGAGCTTAAATTACACACAGGTGGAGTCTGTTTACTAATTCAGTGGCCCCTTTTTATTTGGGTGCAGCAGAGTAGAGTAAGTAAGTAAACAAAAATACAAAAACCTGTAATCTTTTCCTCCATCTTTTAAGTTATTATAACTCTTAGTTATAACAAAAGTGCTTCTTGTCATAACGCTCTCATTGTACTCTTCTTAACTCGCTTCAGTCAGGTGATTGGTCAGAGAGAGGAAGGTCAGCTACATAATTTATGTCATAACTAATGCCTTCTGAGTTAAGACCTCTGAGATCTTCCTCTTGTTTTCATTCTGTGTTTTCACGAAGCCTTTCAGGAGATGCAAACTTTTATCTTTTGGTTGAGGTAGCTTGGCACGCATCTAAAAGCTGCAGGTCGGTAGCCTTCAAGGACTGGACTTGGGCGCCCCTAGTGTAGGATATCTGAACTGGAGGCTTACACATAATGTGCCAGTTTAGTAATGAATGTTAATTATTAGGCGTGCTTTTGTAGTTGTCTAGCCGATCACCAGTTTTTGGTGACAATTTTTGTCTGAAAAGTTGCTAAATACAGCGACAAACTCGCCAAAATTGATGGATTGGTTATTGTCTCCTTTCTCTCTGTGTTTTTAAAGTCAGACATGAGATGAAACGAGAACAACAAAACGAGATATTGCCATTAATTCAAAGAATCGCACGACTCCCCTCGATAACGCTCACTCCGAGACACAGCTCGGACGTTACAGGACCTACGAGCTCGAGGCAGGAGGGTAAAATGATTGATTGAAAAACGACATCTGAAAAGAGAGAGAAAGAGAGACAGAGAGAGGAAGAGGGGATAGAACATATATAGTACGGTAATATATATTCAGACAGGAATAGGAGGGGTGAGCGGTAGCGATGACCACAAAGAGTTAGTATCAGTCTGGGAGAGATAATGAGGAAAAAATAGTGGACAAGAGACAGAAAGAGGAGGTTGAATAATGGATTGGACAGACGAGAGACAGCGAGACAAGGAGAGCCAGAATGGAAAAAAAAAAAAAAAAAAAGTATCGTCTGTGAGGTCTCATCACACACTCACTGACATTGCTTTAATCTTGGGGCCAAGAGGAGAGCAGAGGGTCCACACACACACGCACGCAGACACACACACACACACAGTTGCAGGGTGAACATGGCTGCCGGCTTCTAGCAGAAGATTTACGCTGTGTGTTTCTGTTTGCGTGAAGCAGCATTAGCAGCTGTTTTTTGTAAAAGGAGAAGGAGAAGAAACCCGAGTCAAGCAAGAACTTCTGGATGAAATCATAACATCCAAAAATGAGGACGGTTTCATTTGGCAGGTTTATGTCTGTGTTTTATGCCTTACAATAGCTCTTTTCTGTGCTTTTAATGTGAAAACGCGTATCGGCACCAAATGAATTTTTTTTCTTCACTGATAACCATTCATTGTATTCAGCCAGTGTTGTGACAGTGACACTAAATCTCTGTGCTCAAGGCTTCGGCCACAGAAAATGCACAAAGAATTGCAAAATCATTCACACCACTTGATTTTTTATTTTTCTTTTCCACATTTTGTAACAAAAATAAACACATTTTAATGTATTTTATTGAAATCGTATGCACGGAGTGCTGCGTAGCTGAACGAAAACGGTTAATAATTTTCAAAGTTTCTACAAGTAATCTGAAAAGTGTGGCTTGCATTTATATTTTCTGTATTTCCAGTTGCAAGTCTTTTGTGGTTTGTCTTCACCTGCAAAAAGAAACTCCACACTCTTTTTTTCTTTTAAAAAAATAGATGAAGATTACTAATGTTGAATGGAGAACATCTAGGAATGTGTATTTTTACAATATTGTCATTGATTATCAACTAAATTTAACTCTGGACTTTAACTAAGCCATTCTAACAAATGAACATGTAAATGAAAATGAACTGTTTGATCTCCAACCGTATGTTTAGGTGAAACTGCAAGTCTTGTGTGTCGTCTAGCAAGTTTCCTTCAGGTATCATTAATATTATCTGTATTTAGCTTCATTCCATCAACAGCATCAACACAGCATGATGCTGCCACCATCATGTTTCAATAAGGGAATCAGGTCAATCAATGACTGACTACACATTTGAACAATATTCATCGTTTTTGATCCATTTAACAATTATAAGCCGCTTTGGGTTATTTTTCCTCAATAAAATACATTCCGGTTTGTGGCTGGCATCATTACAAAACGTGAAATGGATTTGGGGGTGTGAATACTTTTGCAAGGCATTACAGAAGTTTGAGAGAAAGATGCGATGTTGTCTACGAGGGACAAACATTTCCCAAAAGAGAAGTCTCCCAAGTCCATACGAAGGCACCTGTTGATTGAAACTGATTTCAGCTGTGAGAAGGAGACACAAACAAATGGATCTTAGAGAAATAAACTGAAGCAGTGTGGTTAAAAAAAAAGTACATTACAATAACAGGAACTGAGAAAGCAACTGGCAGAGAAAAAGAGGAAACGATACCGAAAGCAAGCGAAGCATTTTCGAGCGGGAGATGAAACACAAGACGAAAACAATCTCTGGAGACTGACAGGCGGCTTGCGTAATTAAGGCTTCCTCGTTAGCATTTGATTGTCGTTTATGGTCTGCCTGCAAAGCCACCAGTCAGGCGTTTGTGCACATAAACACACGAATATGACCACACAGTCCATTAATAAACATATGCATGAACGCTCGCACGTTTTGCAAATGCGCACCCGCCAATCAAGATCTTTTCTGACAGCAAGCACACTCAGCCACATAAACAATAACACACACACACACACACACACACACACTTTGTACTCAGTGCAAAGCGCCTGCTGCATTGCGAGGCAAACCTTTTAAACACTGGCCCACGTTGTGATTTTGTTTGAGCTCCATCTCCATGGTGCTGCTTCCTCAAATGTTTATAGTGGCTGCCGTTATAAATTAAAACGGATCTTAACAACACTTAAGATGGGTTGTCCATGCTGGTGTGGCCAGGCAGCGACAACAGAAGAGAGACACACTCGCAGGGGCTACACTGTCCCAGGGCGCAGAGAAACACGAGGCAGGAAAACAGTTAAAGAACAAACAGTAAAATAAATAAATAAATAAATAAAAAATCTCAACAAGTTATCCTGAAAAGGAAAAGGTGGCTCAGGTTTGTGTGCCGTCATGAAGCTGGTCTTTTCTTCTGTAAATAGCTTGTTCCCATCATTTACCTTTTATCAACACAAACAGAGCGACGTCAAACTGACTGACAGAGAGCTGGAGGATCGGTCACGGTGCAAAAATCAGAGGGTGTGGTAAATGTTTGTGGTTTTCTTGGTATGGTTCACTGATGTCTGTTCAAAAGAGTTTCATCAATAAAAGCGAAAATATTAATTTCAGTTCAGATACCCATATGCGAGTTTAAATTATGTACTGGGAGCTAATTTGTAGGTGGTTATGCTTCCATAAACTACAATCAGGCACTTTACAGTCAGACACTGAGTTTTCTTCATTGCAGAAAATTTTATTTCAGCCACATTGGAGGGGTTTTTTTAAGCATGAATGGACTGTTTGACGTTAAAATCCATAAAATCACTGTCCAGTTTATGGCCAAACTTTGACTAGGCAACTCCAAAACCTTCATTTCGACTTTAAAACCAGAGTTTTTCTGCTTTGAATCACGACCACGGATGCAATATTTGCCCAATCTCTCTTTTTTTAGGTTCTGTCTCCATGTTGAGTGGGGTTTTCAAAAGCTTTGAAAATGGTTTTGTACCGTATGAATACGTATTAATGGTCCTACATTTATCCAGATCAGTATGTGATGTGTTAGTTTTGAGCTCTTATTATCTACTTGATTTTGTTGGGTTGGTTTCATCTGAGTGATTTCAAAAGTGTCTGTTATTAATAAGGCTAGGTATGGCTAGCAAAACCGACCAAAAATGTGATTTCTCACAGGAAGGGAAGGAAATTTATATTTTCAAATAGAAATAGTTTTAGCTGCTTTTCTTCCTATAGGTGTTTACAAAGGTTTGATGCATATCCAACGACAGTGAGGACGGAGGTGAAGGGTTGTGCTGTCAAGACTTTCTGATGCACAAAGCTGAAGCAGCTGAAACATTTTTCCATCCATTGGACTGTTTTTGATTGAAATCGACTTATTTTTGGTTTCTGATCCTCGTTTGCACATCATTTTATTAAAGCCCAGTCATAAAACGTGGGTTAGGTTTTAAATTAAAAGGTTTGAAGAGCAAACAGTTTCAATTTAAATATTTCTATACTTGTTTAAAGTACAATAAATTTTATTCATTTTCAGAATAAACACATAATAAATGAACTAACATACTTGATACATTTTAATCTTTGATTACTCCGAATCTTCTAAAAACAACCATTTAGTAAATTTAATAATCGCTTCTCTGTAATAAAGGTTAATTGTTTGTTGTTTTAATCCTTTTAGTCAGTCTGATTGATGACGGACCGAAAGAAAAACAGGAACAGCTGGACTGGGGAAATGCAACACATAACTAAAATTATTAATTACAGTAGAGAATGATGTTAGTTCTGTATGCTAGGCCTGTGTTTATATCATTATACATCGACTTAGACATTAATGTTTTGACTACCATTTTAATGTTGCGGACGATGTCAAACAAACATTTTTCCACATCTCTTGGTCTGGATCTAGTCGTTCTGTATAGACAATTATGAACTGCTACTTAAATACTTAGATTTCTAAAGTGTTAATTAAAAAAAAAATGGCTGTCTGTATTCGCCTTTTTAATACACAGATGACTTGAGTTTTTTTTTTTCCTACATGTCTAAAATTTACTGAAAAATAATTTTTTTAAAAAGCCCAGGAGCTATCTTTGGAGTCTTACAAAGCCTTTAAATTGCAGGTGCCGCTGCATTTTGCTGCACTTCTTATAAAGTTTACAGCAATAAGAGATTCCTTTTTTTTTTAAATATCACTTTGGGTAAAAGCAGTGGTGGGTAACGAAGTACAAGTACTTCGTTACCCACCACTGGGTAACGAACAGTAATTATACTGTACAGTACTACGAAGTACTGTAGTACAGTACTTCGTTACTGTACTACAGTAACGAAGTACAGTACTTCGTTATTGTACTTCAGTACATTTTTCGTTTTTCTATACTTTACTTAAGTAGATTTAATAATGGGTACTTTCTACTTTTACAGTAAGTATCTGTACTTTCTACTTCACTACATTTCTACAAAACCGTCGCGTTACTCGTTACATCCAAATCGCGTTGCTCTTTTTGTCCGTTAAAATGTGAAGTTCAGGGACTTAAGGTGGCACCGTAAAATCCAAGCAATAACGTGACTTACGTGTCTGTTGTCACCCATTGCCTCCACCTTTACTCGCACGCGGAGCTCCAGACATGCGCAGTGGTTTCCTCTGAGCGGGAGATGTGTCTGTCTAATCGTCAGTAATATAATAGAACTGCATAAATCATAAGATATGGCGACATGTAAATTCAGCAGCGCTTCGCTTTCACAGACGGCGGGGATTTAGTCCACCTTTTAGCGTCACTTGGAAGGAAAGGTTAAAGAAAGGTAAGATCTGTGGACGTGATGCTAGCAAAGCTAGCTGTACTGAGACATGTTGCATCGGCGATGAAAAAAAAGTTGTCACTCATGTGCTGAATTATTGTGTGGAGGTGTTGACTGAGGTGTCGCATATATGGGACAACGCTGTGACCAAAGTCTGCATTTATATGACATTCAGGAACGATCCGATTCTTCTGGACGGATCTTGACTGATTAAATTTATTTCAGCTCTAAGTATTTAATATCTAGGTGTTTTATGGGAATGTGGATCTTTAAGATCAATTTGAAAAGGAATTTTGATAGGTAAAACTTAATTTTTTTTTGTGTCACATAGCGCAGGGTGTTGGTCTTGACTTGGTCTTGGGTAGGTGGTCTTGACCACAACTCTGCTACTGGCTCCTTGGTTGCATGTCCTCCCTCACCCACCTTCTTTACATCCCCTTTCTGTTGGATTTCTTTAAAAATAAATGCCACTAATGGCAAAAAAAAGTGAAGTTCATGTTATATATTAAGACAGGAGACAAGATGTTTCCATCCCTGAAATTATGATGCATAGAATCACATATCTAAGTCTAAACTATGTTACAGAGAGTAAACATAATAAAAACATGGTTTATCTGTGGCATTGGTCATTAAAATGGCACATTTCTAAGGTACTAAAATTAAATACGATCGGTTCACTTAATGATATTGTATTAGGGATTAGGTAATGCATTCAGCAAGTACTTTTACTTTTAATACTTAAGTATTTTTAAAAGCCAGTACTTTTTTTTTTTTACAAATGTTAATGTGGTACTTTTACTTTTACTTGAGTACATTTTTGTCTGTGTATTTGTACTTTTACTTAAATACATTTTTTGAGTACTTTCTCCACCACTAGGTAAAAGCATCTGCTAAATTAATCCAACGTAAAAACCAACATGTTAAATTAATTTCAGCAGTTAGCTTCTGTTTACCGTTTACCCCGACGTTATGCAGCATGTGATGATGATCTGTGTGCTTTTGTGCAGACACCAATTACGATAAGCCTGAAGTGCGCTGCAGAGAGATAATGGCTGAAACTATTGATTTATTTTCTAGATGCTTTATGGTCTCGGCGGCTATTGGCCACCCACAGACCGTGGTTCCTGAGCTTACTAAGCATCCTAACCCTCACACACAACCTGCAAATCATGAGTACTTTCTGTCACTTGAGGAAATCATCCAAACTTGGCATCAAAATTCAGCTGCTAAGCATCTGGATGTGGTTACTGCACTGTGGGCCCAAACACCGGGCAGCGCTAAGTCTTTGTGTGCAAACACGATATACAGTTAGCATACAGAAAAAGACAACAAATGTGCTACATCTACAGAAGATGATGCCCCGGCAGCTCCGACATGGCTACCGATACGCTTCCACTCAGATGAAAGCTGCGTTTCACAGGAAGGACTGTGCTGTCAGCTGCTCTGTTTGACTTGCAGCTGCACTGCTGGGCTGCAAAGTTTTGACTGTACGGGGTAATCTGAGAACCAAAAACCAGCAAGGCAAAAACAAACGCTCCAAGAGCAGAGGAGGCAGAGAGGCGGAGGAGGAAATGTTACAGTTTAACAGATAAAGGCGTAATTTGTATTCAATTCAGTTTCATATTCAAACATGCATCAAAGTCTAGTTTCCATCACATGAACTGATTGAACTGACTTCTTTCTGAAGCAATTATACCCTTTGGATAATTTTAGGATTGTACTTAGCTTTCAAAATTTTGACAAAAGAACAAAAAAATTGGCATGATTTCTTTTTTTATTCAACCTCTTTTACTCTAATAAACACCTAAGCCAGGAGAGGAGAGATGATTTCAGGCAAGCAGACACAAAGGTAACTCTGGGGGAGCTGCACAGCTGAAGTGATCAAATCTGACAAAGAGGACGACTACAACTTCACAAGATGACAATCGTCAGGATATCCTGTTGCAAGAAGACATGCAGGGGATAATGGAGCAGAGAACTATTCAACCAGCTCTGGTCAAATGAGACAAAATGTGAGAGAAAACGGCATTCTCTTGTGCTATAACGGCCTAGTTAAAGTCCAGGCCTCATTCCAATGGAGAATATTTTAACAAATCTAAAACTTTTGGTACAATAACACTCCTCTTAGAGGTGGCTAATAAATAGTCAATACTAGATATGTTATAAGTTTTTCTCTAAACTCTTTATAAATCATTAATCGTTTATTTCTGCATTAATTAAGGGGTGAGAAGGATACAAATCTACCAGTTTCTTGCCATATAGTGATTGTTGTTCTATATATTTTATCTAGAGTTGTTATACTAAACATTTTAGACTACCTTGTAAACACAATAAGCATTTGTAAATGCTATTTTTTTGGCATACTGTTTCATTCTCACCCTTAATTACTGCATTGTACACAGCTATTCATTATTTATAAAGTGTTTAGACATAACTGGATAATATATCTACAAGCTATTTATTAGCTATCAATAAGGAGAACCATATTGTAAAGTGGACTCAGAAAACTTTACATCCTCTTCCTTCCATCTCATAGCTAGGCGTTGGTCTCTGTATTGCATATTGCTCAGACAGAGTAGAGAGAAACTGTATTTTCTTGTTCTGAGAAAGCAGATGTGAAGAGTTGTGAGGGTCCTGACAATTCAATATAATCTCCTGGCATTTCCTTTGGATCCCTGCTGCCAAATACCTCACTGTTCCTGGCCTGCCTCCACGACAATGCCATCGCATAAACACCGATTACAGCAGGTTATAGAATGTCAAGGCCCTCCGGACCAACCCATCTGCAGGAGGATAAAAACACTGCCTGCCATCAGTGTCACTGCTGTGTGGATAAATTTCACCTTCAGCAATTTCCCCGTCTCCTGGAATGGGACGATAATTAACGACACGTCGTTTCCTTTCCCCGTGATGCTGCATAGTTGCATGAATGCGTGCATGTGCCTGTCGACTTCCTGGGTGAACGTGACCACAAAAGAGATCGGGGCGGGGGGAGAACCTGACTCCCCCGGGTTGGCCATCCCAGGACAGACAGTCCTTTCCCCGGTGAGACCGCATTTTGCCTCGAAAGGAGAAATTAATACAGCAGCCAACCTCGACTCTCCGATCTCTCTGGTACACTCCGGTTCTCCATTTCCATCTCTTACTTCATATATGGACTCGCTGTGCAACATTGTAACACGTTTTTGTGCTTTAAATAAGCAGATGATAAAAACTATTTTAATCTTTTAACATGTAGAATCTTCTTTTAATTAAAGGTTTCTGGTTTTGGACACACTCGGCGTTCCTCCAAATACATGTACGAGTCACTAATTAGAACTATCCTTTAGAAAGATATTTCCTCCCTGGGAGAAAGTGATCAATGAAGAATCAAATAATCACTCTAATTAGTCAAATATTAGCAGCTTAAGTTGAGCTCTTCTCGCGCTTTTCTAGGGAAAAATGAACCGTCGTGGCAGCCAGGGGAGATGAAGCAGTTCGCTGCAGAGTATGACGAAAACATCAAATAAGACAGAAGAACAAATGAGATGACACATGTATGCAGAAGTAAAAATAAAAAAGGAAGTCACAATCATAAAAAATGTGGCTAAATTAAAAGATACAAGCATGCGCAGGCTCTTATTTGTGCAGCTGAGCAAAACATGGTGGATATAAAAAGTCAACAAGGCAAGCTGAAATCCAGGTTGTTGTGATGTTAAAAAAGAAGACAATTTAGCATTTTTTTCCACCTTTAAGTGTGTCTTCAAGAATATAAACACATAAAATCTTCCACATTTTGTTCATTTTTTAAGCAAAGAATAAGGTTTTGACACTTGCTAGACAGCTAGCGCTCGTTGTGAAGAAAAATTAGAAAATCTTTGAAAGGGGGACAGAAGTGGCTCAACATTTTTGAGATTCATATAAAAAAAATATGTATATTTTTCTCTTTATATGTAGGTCCATCAAATAAAGATGCAATAAATTTGATAAATCGACATTTGTAGTTGTAACATGACAAAATTTCAAGGGTCATAATTACTTTTTCAAGCTTTTTTTTTTACAAATTCCTCATGAAATACTAACCTCACCTGTAAGGTAGCTCCGTGAAAAAGAACTAGTGCTTGTGATCAAGATTTAAAAACAACAGCATCATTACCTAGCCATTGACATTTTTACTGGTTTGTGTTTTAAGATATTTTCAAAATTCAAAATCCTCATCACGATATGGAAAAGCAACTGCGAAGCACTAAACCTCAGAAGATTAAAGATATATTTTTTCCAACTTTGAGGAGACGACGAGTGAACTGGATGGAAACCGAGCGATGACGCTCCTGCTTTGGAGCAACAGAGGGAAAAAAAGTGAACGAAGGTAAAGCGCACAACATAATATGAATAAAGCAGAATTTGTACTATGTGCTGAGGTGGACAGAGAAAAAAAAAACAGCAGCTGTGAATGAAGAGCAAGCAACCGTCTCATCACGAGAAGGTTGGAAAACCCACACAAAGTGCAGAGTAGCTTTCTCCTCGTGCAATTTTATGGCGCCACTTTCCGCTGCGCCGCACCTTTCTTTCTCCTTCTACTTAGTCATCAATAAAAACACATTTGTGCGCTGACTAAAAGGCAAACAACAAAACAAAAAGCCATTTTCTGGCAGTACTCAAATGATGAATAATAAAAAAAGCAGGGCTAAGACGGAATGTGTCAGTAGTTTTCGGAGGAAGCCAGAGGGTGGTGTCTGACTGTAGAGGGTTTTATTTGGCGTGGTCAAAACGGAGACCAGACTGCTTCAGTGATTCCAGAAAAAAAAAAAAAAAAAGTAGATTAGCTGTCTGAAACTGGGGTGAGAGAGAGTGAAAACTGCACAAGAAGGCATTCAATAAGCAAGCTGTCAGCGCTAAATTAGTTTGTTCATTTCAGAGATGAAAAGGCAATATACCTTTGGAGAATAGTTTCCGAGAGGTTCTACGTGTACGGAAAGGACATGTAAAGAATTACCGTCGTCAGTCCTCTGGAAACTGTCACTGCAGACTGGAAAGCGGTCGGCCGAGAGTTGGACATTGTCATAATTTATTTTTGTGTTGATAGATAATGAGACTTTTGTTCCACCTTTCATGAACAAAGTGTGTTTGTCCCATTAAGGGTAGAAGTGAGGAAATATCTGCCGTTTCTTTGAATCCGTTTGAGAAGTCTGCAGGACTGTATGTAAGCCGGTTCATGTAAGTCCTGAACCGATTCTAAAGGTTTAAGACAGTTCGAAAACCAATAAAGGCATTGCACTGATTGACATTTAATACCTGCAGCTGCATTTAATGTCAGCCACAACTCGGATAGCCATGAGGCTGCGATCTCCATAGCACGATTTAAAAAAAAAAAATCACAGACTATTTTCATATGCAAATCTTTCCACGTTGAACCACAAGCCATATGCAGACTATTTTTTCTATCTTACCCAGTTGGGTTTTACCTAGCCCCCTGTTCTACACTTCGCTTCGTACACAGAGTCCGGACCCTCAGCTGTTGAGGAAGCGCCAGTTCAACACTATGAAGCTTGCCGGAAATTGCCTGTAAACAACAGTCCTCAGACGAAAAGAGAAGTCTCCAGTCGAATAATATTAATTCAATATTTGGAAGTGTGGCAAAGACGAACTGAACGACTGCATTCAGACGTTCGCTTCCTCTGCTTTCCATCGTCAAACTACAGATTGGCTACAATCCCAAGACATAAAATCGACGACAAGTTAAATTCTACTGGAGAAAAGCAATGGAAGAAAGCTGCGATTGAGAATAATCAGATTTATGGCAAGTCATCATTTTAGTTCAGTTTCAATCATCCTGCGTGTCAAGGTGAAGGAAACTTCAACAGCACAGACAGAGCACTTGATTGGTGTTTCAAGTGAATAAAGTGGGTTAATGCTTGCTTATCTGGTGTTTAAACCATACATGTGTGAAATGTGTGGGAAGGCATTCATACATCACTAAAACTAAAGGTACATTTCTCAAAGATGTGCTGGAGGAATCAGAACTATTAATAAACTATCAGAAACCCAAACACCATGTGTAACCCAGTGAAATATTTTTATTTCCATGTTACAACCATTTAATGCTATCTCTTAAGTAACTAAAAAAAAAATCTTTTAACGCCTTATCTGAGTTGCTGCCAGGAAAATTATTCCGATAGTGGAGAAATATTTGAAATGATAAATCAGCTGTGTGTTCTCAAGATTTCTTCTTAAAGTCTCTTATAAAAGAAGAACAAGAGATATCTTCCTATTCCACTCATGCTGATGAAGCTGCACAAGATCATTCTTAAATCCTCGCATTAAAATCTTATACCACATCTGTGCTCTTCCTCAATTAGACATCAATAATGGAGGGCCAGTAAATCTTCACCCTCCTCCGAACCAATCAATCTCTCTGACTGGCCAGTGCTCGGCCTTTAATCACTTCCCTGTCCTCTCTTGTGTACTTTTCACTGTATTTTCAGGCTGAAGTCCAGTGGAATGTTGCACTCGGCCAGACGCCACAGTGGTTCACCCAGCCAAGGCCAAGACCAAGACATGACATGCGGTCTCGGACATCAGCGGGCCTGGGTTTAGTTGGCTCCGTGCAGCGCTGCAAAGGCCTGATCGCGGATCAGCAGCAGGATTCCACACTGGAGACCCACGACCCCGGAAAACCCTCCACTGGGATGAAATAATGTGGCCAAAACAGATGGCCTCATGTGAACGTCTATATGTGGCACCGCCAATGGTGGAAAAGGGTGGAAGGTCAGAGGTGAGGGGAAGCACTGTAGCTGAGCCTTGGCTGGATGTTTTTGGCCCTCTGGCAGGCTCATGTGTCACGTTTACGCACGCCGTAACCTCTACAAGAATAACGGCGCAAACAACCCACATACGACCCCCATTCCAAGAAAATCTGATGCAACAACTGCCCAGAAATATTACAGTATTTAATATGTGTGACGTTAAAGAAAAAATAACATAGATGGACTATTAATTTTAGAGATAAACCAGTGGAGAAAAGCTTGCTTTACTAAAGTTAGCTTATCTATAGCTGCTTAGAAAAAAGCAGCGTGTCAACATCGTATCCGGGAGACGTCAGTAAATTTCAGCAAAATCTCAGGTTTGGTTATCCTGTGCAAAAGCACCACATAAAAAACAAACAGTAATTTTTCCCCAGATAATGCTTATCCCATGTGAACAGGTCATAAAAAATGTAAATAAATAAGAATAATAAAATAATGAACAGTTATGAACTGTTAAACATCTCTAAGCCAAACTTTAACCAAAACCATCCTGGTGGGACGCGAGTAGAATTAAGCTAAACCTGCATACTGAGCAAATGGATTTAAAGAGGTTATGATGAGTATTTGCTGTGAATGACTCAAAAAACCATAAGTGGGACTTAACATTTCAGATGGTAAAAACACCACTTGAATCAAACCCCTATCAGGTTGTCAAACCAACCAATCGGGTTCATACGCAAAGAGATTCCTTATACCGGGATGCCTTTCATAGAAATTTCCGGGAACTCCAATGTGTTTTTTTTTGTTTTTTTTTGCAGGTTTCTGCCTTTTAACCCATCCTCTGTGCTTGGTAGGCAGTATGAGTTCAGTAGGTGTGGGAGACGAAGGATTTTAAGGAGGATACACTTTGTGCCAGCTCTGAATGAGCAAAAGGCTGATACTTAGAAAAAAAATAGCTTTGCACACATGAGAGATGCAGATATTTAAAATGATGTAAAGGGGAATGTTTAGAAGGGGAGGGTGCAAACATTTTCCAGATACACGGCGTACTATGATCAGTTTAGTTAGATAAGAAGAGAGGCTCTTTACCCCCTTTTTTTTTTTTTTTTTTTTCATAAAATCTCCCACAAACCTCTGCGATGAGAGGCTCTGAAGAAGCAACACATCTGTTCCAGGGTCCCCCGCTACAATGTAGGCCTAATTAAAGGATCAACTGAAGTTGGCACAGCACCCAACACAGCAGTGTGTGGTTCAATTTAATTATAACAGATCAACGTACCTTTAATTGAACTTCACGGCACACCGTATTTTCCTCGCTTACCGTGAGCATGTAATTAATCAAAAGAAATGCAGCGCCCGGAGTGATGCGGTACCATGGGAAGAACGCTCTCAGGTAGACAGATGTGCACCAAACAGAAATGGACGTCTCGGTGCGGTCTTTAAAGATCCTGCTACGTTTCGGTGTGTGGGTGTGTGTGTGTGTGTGATGGGGTCGGCTAAGAAAGCAACACGAAGCAGATCGTCACAGGAGAACTTCTCTTCCCAAGATGAGTCAAGCTTCATTTGTGAGCATCTGAAACACGATACATCCACGAGCCTCCTTAATGGAGAAACAACAACAGTGGCAGAGCTGCTATCCAATCCAACGTTTGGTTGGAAAATGTCACAGGCAACTATCCTGAAAAACCCACAGATCATAATCAAAGAACAACTCTATACACACATATATATATATATATATATATATATATATATATATATATATATATATATAAATATATATATATATATATATATATATATATAATATATATATATATGGAAACAATGAAGAGCCCACTGCACTGAACCCCATTGTAAACCTCCTGGTTATCCCACCAAATATTGATTTCTGAACTCTTCCTGAGTTCACATTAGTGTTGTTTCTAAACGAACATGAACTTGTTTTCTTTGCGTTATTTGAGGTCTGAAAGCGCTGCGTCTTTTTTTTGTTATTTTGACCATTTCTCATTTTCTGCAAATAAATGCTAAACTTTTGCTTGGAATTTCAGAGACATGACATCAGTGGTTCATAGAACAAAAGAACGATGCTCATTTTACTCAAACACTCACCTATAAAAAGTTAAATCAGAGAAACTGATCATTTTGCACTTGTCTCAGTTTTTTCCAGAGTAGTGTATATGAACATCTTTACTTCTTTCTCACACTAAAATACAAATAAATTTTAATCTAATTTAGTGGGACTTTGTGTGAAAAATACAACGTAGGCAATATAGTGAATAGCTAGTTAAAATGTTTAAGGTTTTTTTTAAATAAAAACTGAAAGGTGTGGTGTGCATTTGTGTTTTGCCTCCTGGAGTCAACACTTTGTCGAACCACATGTCACTGAAATTACAGCTTCTAGTCTTTTGGGTTACGTCTCTACCAGCTTCAAACAGACTGAATTTGTCTGTTTTTTTGTTGTGGTTATTTTTCATTTACCTCAATCTGCCCTCTACTAAACTTTAAACAGTTATCAAGTCCCAGCAAAAGAAGCAACCACAGTTTTCAGCATGATGTGGAGCATTAGTTTCCTGCTAATCTTGGCATTTTGTTTGTATTCCTAAAAGCTACATTTTGGTCTTGTTTGATCAGAACACCTTCTTCCACATGTTTTCCTGTGCCTCTTACATTAATTATGGCAAACGGAGAAATAAACTTTCTCTGACTTCCAAAAAGGCCAGAATTGAGGACTGCACAAGTAATAGATTCTCTACAGCTCCTCCAGAGTTACCAAGAGACTCGTGGTTGTCCTTTAGTTTATTTAGATGGTCGTATTTTGTAAATTTGCAGCTCAAATTCTTCTTACTATCACATAAAGCAGGGGTCCCCAAACTTTTTCCTGCGAAGGCCACATAACTGTTCCCTTTTCTGGTTGGGGGCCGGTCTTAGTTTTTCGAGAAAGAAACCTTAGAAAACTTTTGTTGGGGGGGGGGGCTGGATTACAGCCGAAGACATATTCGCGTTTGTAGATAGATTTTTACCCAGAATGCAAATGGAAAAAAACCGTGAGCGAAATGGTGACTAGTATATATTTCATTGAGGGAAACTAAGTTTCATATCTGCTCAAGAGCCCCCCTGGTGGTTGAAGAAAAATCCACATATATATGAAAAAAAACACTGAATGCTCTCTGGTATTGTTCAGGGGGCCGGACCAAATGAGGAGGCGGGCCGGATCCGGCCCGCGGGCCGTAGCTTGGGGACCCCTGACATAAAGGTTGAACAGTTGATTTATGACCTATCATTCTTCAAATCTCCCCTCAACTGTATCCCTGACCTGTCTCCCGTCTTACTTGGACTCTGCTTAGTATTTCGGTGACTTCTCAAATTATGCATCATTTTCTCACCACTTCACAATTGTCCATTACTTCATGTGGGCACAAAATCCCCCCAAAAGAGCCAGAAAATTCAAAGGGGAACTGCTGAAACCGATACCAGGTACTGTCTTGTAAGCTCAAAATAAGCTAGAGGAGGTTTCTGCTCTCGCAAATGCACGGGCAGTAGATGGTGAGAACACATGCAAGAGTCACAGCCCTGCAGTGGGATTTCCCTCTGCAGCAAACACATGAGGGCATTGGCAGGCAGACAGCTGTACTTGTATAAACAATGACACGCAAAGCACGACCCCGTCCAAGGAGCTCCCACACATTACGCTGCGTCCGTCATGTTCCAGCAGCAGAAACAGCTGGAAGGCAGCTGCTTGCAGGCAAAACAGTCCAGGGCTTCACTTGAGAAGATGTTGAAATATATTGAGACACTTTGATGTGCGCAGAGGGAACTTTTAGCAAATACCTAAGCGCCCATAAGTCACACAACGATACCTGTTTCGTTTCTAATAAGATTACAAGTAAAAGATCTGGCATAAGTGCCGTATTTGGATTTAAAAAAGTGATTGATAATCCACATATTAATCTCAAAATGCAATGAAGAAGACCGGCCCTTTGTACCCATGAGCTCAAACTTTCCCACAGTTTACAAGTTACGTAAATTACAGCGTATTTGGCGTGTGGGTACGTCAGAATCCTGACTGTACGCTCCCGGATGTGGAGAAGCTCCTCAAATTGTGTGTTTTGTTAAAGTGTGAAAATTGTTCAACCATTTTCTCCCTTCTTGTAATAAATCCACATGAAATTCAGAGAGAAATTCTCAAAAGTCACAAAAAAAAAAGTTTTTATCACCTACCCTCTGATCACATTTTATATTTTCTAGTTTCATCAAAACGTCTTTCGAGAAAATCCTTCACATCAACATAACCAAATTGGAAAATAAAGACAAAGTGGGCTTTGACTCAAAACCTGCCCCTCCTGTGGGTTTAGACAAATTAAATTAAATATCCAAAGTTGTTCTCCTAATTTACTAAGACAGAGACAAGGGGAAAATTGAACAGTAGACCCCATGTGGAGTTGATGTATGGCGTATGATCCAGTTAATTGCAGCATAGGCAACTCAGGAGACGTAATTGGAAAATGTATCAAATAGTTGTTCTGTATCAAAAAGCTGGATTGGGAAGTCCAATTTAAAAAAAACAAAAAAACAGGTGACTTTAGAAAAACTTTTTTCAAGTTTCTAAAAGTTGCATTATAAGTTTAATCGTAATGCCACGGATAAGAGTAATACTCACATGAACGCATGATAGATGAATGCCCATCCTCTCGGTCTCTCCAGCACGTTGTAAAGGCAGTTTTGCAACTTTCTGAAGCGCTTACTTGAAGCGGATGCGTTGGCTCGGGGTCCGGGCGGTCCGGGCAGCGGGGTGCCCAGGAGCCCCGTGCGGTGAGACGGGTGTCCGCGCTCAGGGGTGGACGGTTCGCTCCGCTCGGTCTGGACGGCGGTGAGCGCCACGAACTCAACCCGCCTGTCGTCGTTCGGCGCCGGGGGAGCGAGCATTCTGAGGCCGCCGTTGTTGGATGGACTTCCGAGCATTTTTTTTTCCTGTCACGACTGTTTCTCCTGTCACCTCTCACTGGATCATGCTCTGGATCTTTGCCTCAAAGTGGAGTCCCACAAGCCTCGCCGTGCAGGCTGAAACCATGCCTTCTGGTTTGTTTTTTTGCGGTCTCGGTAGCTCGGTCAAGCTTCAAAACTTATCTGTAAATCAAGACACGGTCGTAAAAGCCAGAAAGCGCAATAGTTTGATTAGTGCGTCGCGATGAAACGTGACCCTCAGTGACCATCGCTCAGAGTCAGGTGTAAGAGGCTGATCAGCGGGGCGCAGAGAGGCGATCACACATGCATTAACTCCAATAACACTGCAAAAACGACCTGGCATCACTTTGAAAGCAGCGCGCAAACAGTCGAGTCAAGCAACGCGCACAGCTTTTGTTCAACACAACAAGCGAGCGTGACAGCGGTGCACTTGCTCCACGTCGTCTAAAGTCATTTCCGTGAATAAAGGCTGCTGTAATTGAGTTACTCTTAGCTGTTTCTGTCGTTGCCGCGCCACATCAGCTCTCCTCCTGGTGCGCCCCTCCGCTCCAGCGCTCCTCCGCTCCGGCAGGCGGGGTGGAGCGCGCAGGAGTCAGACGCATCAGGGTGATGACAAGAAACTGCATCTGAGAAAGAAAGAAAACAACAACTCCAAAGAGAGGTTCAGAAAGAGATGCCTGAAGCCTGGTGGGAGAAAGCTGGTCTCTATTAGGTGACTCTGCTATGTGGGGAGAAACTGAAGAGGCGGAGAAGTCGGCGCGCCAGGATGGAGAGCTGCACAGCAGCGGGACGAATGAGACAGCACTAACAAATCCGTCGTTTAGGAAGATTTCCTGGGAGATGAACTGTGCTAAAAGTTGGATGATAGCAATGCACATAAGCCTCCGATTTAGCAGTTTCTGTTGTAATCCGATCTTACAAAATACAAAAGCACCCCAATGGAATGGAAAATGTGTTCCATAAAAAATAAAAGTCAGTGTATAATATACATTAATTGCACACGCATGTTTATTTCTGTCAGTTTTCCTAATTGCAGCTAATGAACGCTTGACTGTCATCCAGAGGTGTCAGTGACTCCATGCACACATATGTTAATCCACAAGCAGTCATTGCTAATGACACTGTCTGCTCACGGAGCATAGTCATGGAAAGTTGAGTGGAAGGAAAACCTAAAATTCAGTTTCTCAGACAAGAAGAAAATTACGTAAGAGTTGCAAACATTACCTTGGACTTTGGACCGGTAGGCAGCAGTCCAGTTCTTTCTCTCCTTGTCCCAGGTTAGATGCTTCTGTCATTGTGTCTGATTTAGACATGGCTTCGCTCGAGGAATGCTACATTTGTAGCCCATGACGAGATGTTTGGCTCTTAAATGACTGAGTCCAGCTTGAATGAGCCTTGTTTGACGGTCTTCTCAAAGCTATTGTCACCCCTGCTCCTTGTGGGTTTTTTTTTTCTACTATAGTTTTCCTTCCCACTAAACCTTTTTAATAGAGCATTTTGTGATTGGTCAGCTCCGTTAGCAATGCTTTTTGTTGCTTGTCCTCCATGTGGAGGGTGTCAGTGACTGTCTGCTGGACAACTGCAATTTTCTCCGTGATGGTGAAGACCATCAAATTACACTTCTGTATTAAACAATGTCGTTTTTAAAATTCACTTCATGAGAGAGCTGAATTATTTGTTTTCGTTGGCTGTAAACTATAATCATTAGAGATACATTATTTAACTTTCCGAATCATACTACGAAAAATTAACTTTTCAATGATGCTGATAATGATGTGACTTACTGAGATGCACCTTGAAGCGTTTCAGAGCGCCATGTGCTCAGGTTGTCATCAAACGGTGGGGTTGTTTTCCCCCTGAAATCTAAATGTCACTCGTGTTTATTGTTAGAAGGGGGCTGGATCCATGGCGACAGCGGTTTGAAACAGTAGAAACAGGTGCTGAGGGACACAGCGACACTGACAGTCTGTACCTCATCCTCAACACACACCGCTTTTCTAAATCTATGACTGTGACACACACAGGGACTTGTGGTTATGACACAAACGTGATGGTATACGGAGCACAGTGTCCCGCAGCAGGATCACCTGTCTCAGGGCCTCTGAAGAATGCATGGAGAGGTGCCTTCCCAACACCCTGTTGGCCGCAACATCTCAGGCACGAACCAAAAAAAGACTCTTTGTGTTTTCTGTTGTTAACTTAATTCCTGATAAAAACAAATAATATTTACACAACTAAAAATCTGAAATATTTTTGCGTTTTTTTTTTTTTTTCTTAGCACCGTTTACGGCGATAGAAAAAAACAAAAATACAGAGTCCATCAGTTTGTAATCTATAATAAATTCAGCTGATCTGTGAAAACCTCAGTGTCATGGCGTGTTGCTTGAAGTAGGACCCAGATGCAGGAGCGGCAGAAGCGGAGAATTGATGATGAAAAACGGGGAAATGACGATCAAAAGGTACAAAAATCACGGGGAAAAGAGGGAGCCAAGACAGAGCAAAAGAACAGGAATCCAGAAACCGAAGACAACAGGGAAGCTTTGGGAAAATAACGGGATTTGATACAAGGAGCCAGCAAGGAGTGGCTGAGAATGAGTTGTATATTTGGTTGCTGAACAAGGAACAGATAGCTAATTAGAAACAAGTTGCAAGTGTGAGGAGAGAAAGAGAGAGTAAATGGCACATGGGGTGAGGGAGAGCACACAAACTGGGTAACTAGGAAAATGAATGTATGGCTAATAAACAGACATATAAGAAAACAAAAGTTATTAATGAGCTGAACTAGAGGGAAACAGAAACACTACTGATCTAATCAAAGAAAAGAAACACACACATTAATAATAAAACCCAAAACATCCCAAGATCCTCACACTCAGAGGTTTGAAAGGAAACAAACAGCATCACGAAGACCAAGACACAGCAGAGATGAAGTTGTCTAGAAGTTCAACGAAGGATAAAGTCATATAACCATGTTCTAAAAATCTGTAAAAGCACAATTTGTCATCTGAAAACGGAAATAGTATGACAGCTCACTTACACTGACAGGCCAGGAAAGGGCAAGAAGCAGCTTGCAGCCTCATGCTAACCGAGAGAAAACCATGTTACAATGGTCCAGTCAAAGCCCAGATGCAAATCCAACTGAGAATTTGTGGCAAGGCTCGATTCTTACGATGCTCTTCATCCAGTCTGACTGAGCTTGAGCTGCTTTTGAGGATAAATAGGCAAAATGTTTTCTTAAAGCTGGTAGAGACAAACCTGCAATGGCTTTAATTGGGTTCTGCAAAGCACTACGAAGCACACGTTTCACATACTTTGTAATAAAAAAAAAATTTAAATCATATTTTCTGTCAGATAAAGCCTAAGTAAAAAAGAATTCAAGTGTATTGTTGTGATGTGGCAAAATGTATAAAAGTGTTCAAGGAGAACTAATATTTTCACAGAACAGTTTAGACTAAATTGATTTCCGTTAGCTCAAAAACAATGAACATTTTTGCTCTCGTTCCTGAAATCCTTATTTTCCTGCCAGTAATAAACAGGGAAACTCTCCTCCACGCCACATGCATTTATCTTATTCCATACCACCAGCTTATGGAAAATGGTGTCCCTGGAATGGCGCGTGGGAATGCAGCCGGAGGGTTTCACAAGTAGAAAATCTAGACATTATGCGCCCGAGTGCCCTTACATAACACATCACTAATCTTAGGCTAACTTCACTAGTGAGTGACTAAGTTGTTGCCTTGCAAATTGAATCACCTGCTGACAGCTGCACAGCTGTGTTAATGCAGACACTTTAGTGTAAAACAAACCGCTTCATAAGGCTTGAACAGGATTCAGGATAGCAACTTATGTAACTTTATTAACTAAATTCACTACTGATTTTTTTTACATATACTAATAAATTTCCAATATGCACAAAAGAGAAATCTGCCCCCGTCTCTTGGCTTCATCAGCCTTAGCACAACAGATAAAGAAGCCTCTGTTAATTAGTATTTATTATTATTTTTAATTATGAAGTAAATAAGAAAGTGCAGTTTTTGAAGTTATTCTGCATGTTTTTTGCAATGTCCGTACAGATTATCTAGAATAGTGTACGCATAACATTCCAAATTAAATCATTTACTGTTTTGTTGCTTCAAACTATGTGGTTTATATTTTTTTTAAATGAGCCACTTTTAAGTCAGCTGACCTTATTGTACTTTTTTCCTGTGTAAAAATTTGATCAATTTGTTGTAAAATATGAAAACAGGCATATTTTTGTGTAATTTCACTCCTTCCTAAAATAAAACTGACTTAGTTCATGTTTGTAAGTATGTTTTTGCAGCTTTAGACACATTTTATTTTGTAGCAACGGGGGCAAAAGTAGCTCTTGGGTGCTGTTTATTTCATTTTCAACAGAATAAAAAAAACGATTATCATAGCAAAACGTTATGAATTTAGTTATAAAGTTTTTGAACGTCTTTCGAGGCCGATTCACATGGAGGGGAACTGTTTATAGTCTCCTTCATCTGACCTTCCTTAAGGTAGGAGTGTTTCAGCAAGGTTCCTCCTGTTGAGATGTGTAAGGGAATAAATTGTGCACCAATACAGTCCTGTACATACAATGTACATACTGGCTTTTTCAGCTGCCCTTCTAAGTTCATCTGTGCTAGTCTAAACTTCATTAGAGCGTCCTAAACTCTTCTTCTCTTGGTCGGTTTCTCAGCGTTTCGTGCTCTTCCACCAGGAATTGAGGATTAGAGCCTGGTGTGAAGAGAAAGGTTCCTGTGAGCTGTGAGGTTTACAGCCCGTCGTGGACTCTTATGAGAACTTAAAAATACTCATATCAACTGTGCCTCTTGCACACAGCACAACACAAACTCACCCCACCGCCCCCCAGCCCCGACCCTTTTACTTCCGTTGCGCACTCGGACGTTTGCTTACTCCGGCTAATGTCTTTCCCAGACCGCAGTTCTTGTTTGTCTTTGTTTAATCTTTTCTCTCCTCCGTCTTTCATGCTTCAGACGTCTTTAACGCGGATCCGCAGCGGCTCTGGGAAAAGGAGGAGATGAGTTGTTGATGCTGTGTTTGTTGTGTGGTGTGAATGTTGTGGTAAAGTCTGATTAGAGTCTTCGGAGGGATCAAAATGACGTTGTTTGGGGGACGGAAACCCGGGGCGAGCTGCTCACTCTGCAGAAAGCTAAAACTGTCTCTCTCACTCTGCCGTTCAATCCGGCAATCTGCCGTCCAGAAGCGTGAATACGTAAGAAACGCAGACCGAGTCAGGAAATGACGGCTTGTTTGGCCAGAGGACTCACTCACTGGCCCATTCATGGCCAGTCAAAAGCACCTTTGTACTTACTACCAGAATGATGGTTTAGTCTCCACAGGGCTTCACAGGAATATTTTCTGGCTAACATTTTCATCAACCGTCGGGGATATTGTACAATAAACGCTCAGTTGTTTCGATCTGTAAAAATAAAATAGTTTAAAAAAAAACAACTTAAAGCTATAATTAGACTGCAAAAAAAAAAAAACAGGAAGCAAAACAAATGTTGGATAACTGTGCTGCTGTCTGGACACACTGACATCTAACTTACATGCTTTGAAAATGAGTCCATATACTTTTGAACTTAAAAATTTTTTTTAACATGCTACACCTACAAACTTTTATGTAATATATTAGGATTTTATGCTAATAAAAGTAGTGCAGGTTGTGAAGTGGAAGAAAATAAAAGTCGAGTTTCAGAATTGTTTTACAAATGAAACTTTTTAAAAAGTCGCCTGCAAACATTTTAATTTAGGGATTTCGACCCCTAAAATAAAGTCCGCTGCCATCAGAGGTCACCTATTTAGTAAAACAGGATCCACCTGTCTGTAATTTGACCTCAGTAGAAATGTTGCGCACAGCTTCCCAACAATTTAAAATTTATTCTAAAATGATTTTTTTTTTTTTTTACCACTCTCTGTCATGAGGTGTGAGTTTGTGGATGGACCAAAAATGCAGACAGGAGCTGGGATCATGTTGAGAGAGTTGTAATGAAAAAAGATGTTAAAAACTTACAAAAACTCACAGGGAGTCAGAGCAGAACAAAAACCGGCAATCTGCCGTCCAGAAGTGTGAATACATAAGAAAAAGCCAGCAGGGGACACGGGGGAAAATAACAGGGCACAAGGTGTTAAACAGGAGGAACCAGCAGAGAGTGAAAGGAGCAGAAGGACTGAATTAAAACTAATTTAGAAACAAGACTGATCAAAGAAAGATACTAAGGAATACAAAATAATAAATAAACCTCAAAACAATATAGGATCCTAACACTTTCTGAATAACGGAATCAGATAAGATTAAGTGTCGTTTACGTCTGAGTTGTAAGAAATCATCTGTTAATGTTGGTCTATGTTTATGCAAGACATAAATTGCATATATTTTTCAAAGAATCAAGTTGGAGGTGCGTTCCGAAACAACCAACATGTTGCCGCCCATGCAATTTTCTTGCAATATTACATATTATTCAAAAAGCCTCATACATTTCCCCATTGCTTCCAGTTAGCTCGAATGGGTAAGAGGGGATCATGATCATATATTCAATCCTCATGCTCATCTCCTGGTACACAGTTGTTTTTTTTAGTTATGGTTTTAAAAAAAAAAACACAGAAAACTAACTGAGACCAGCTGGTGTGAAGGCCCAATCACAAGGTCTAAACCACAGCCAGAGCGTTCAGCAACCAGGTCATATGGCCAAAGCTGCCTTGATCTGACCAGGTGGGCGAGCCAAGGAAAATACCACCAGACAATCCCTTTCACGCTTGACTTAAGCACAAATGTTCTCACAATCCGCGTTCTTCTTATTATAAAGAGCCGAGCCTGAGTCTGCGCTCATTAATGCCGTTATTGTTCAGCGATTTAAGTCGATTAGGAAAGGGCCTCCCAGTTTGACAAACGCTTTAACCGGAAATCAGCACAGCTAGAGGCGCATCTAAGCAGCAGGAGCAAAGTTCTGCACTTGCGATGCTTTTTAAACTTTGGTTTCAGCACTGAGCCCATGCTGACAACGACACATTTAAATGAGCAAAGTAGAGCATTATGAGCCTCCTTCATCTCTGCCTGCCTAATTTCCTGTCAGATCATAATTACCTCTTCCTTTTAAGATTTAGGTCAAATAAAGAATGCAATGCAATCTGATCTCAGAAAAGCTAAGCAGCCTGCAGAATAATAACCCGTGACTCTATTGTGCCACATCAAACTTTTCACCTACTCTGGTAATAAGATTAGTGCTGTTCATATAGGCTGGATTGGTTTTGGGGAACGTGAGCAGATACAGTAATGTTCCTTCAACAACGTGCTCAATAAAAACAGCTTGTGTGTTTAGGAAGAAGTGAAGAAATGTGTAGCAGAGAATGTTTGCACGCAGTGTTTGTAGGTTGTTGGATCAGTGCTGCCCTCTAATGGTCACTTGGGAAAACAACAGACAGTTTAATGTAACGAAACAACTGAATTTACTTAAGTGCCAGCGATCAATGTCAAATTACCATAGTGGCAGCAATGGAGATTTTGTGTTGATTATAGCATACAGATAACTGAATCCCATTTATTTATTTATTTTTAGAAAATCTGAATATTACAGAAACATCAATTTAAAGAAATATATATGTTATGTTGTGCATTTGTCCAGCACTGATATGCTCCAAAAAGAAGGTACAAGTTTAAGAGGTCATTGCTGTTCAGAGAGCTGAAAAGTTGAGTGCAAAAAAAAAAAAGAAAAAGAGGAAAACCCAAAAACATGAACAACTGGGATTAGCGAACCTTGTGATTTTGAGAAGAGAAGCCTGTTCAGGGGTTGTTGTTTTTGGGTGGAGATTCACATAATGTGGGCTGCAGCTGCAGCCAGAGCTTCAAACAAAAACTGCTCCAGTCGCAAAACAGAAAACATCACTATCCCGAGCAGAGGAGAGAAAAGACGGGACTGTTGCTCAGTCATCTGTATATACTTGCGTAATATTTGTTCCCTTTTCACAAACGACCATTCTTCTCGCAGGGTCGCGTTGGAGACGACGAGCCCGGGTTTCCTTTGCATTCCTTTCGAGGTTGCACTTTTTTCTGATAACTTTGCCTTCCACTCAACTTTCCAATTACATTATGTGCTCAGACGAAGCCAACTTTCTCTGCAATGACCTTTGGATTTAAATTACAGCTGCAATCCTGTCAAGTCTTCTTCATTATTGAATGCAGCATAACGGGGTCCTGATGTAGTTGTTCTGTTGAACTTTTTTTTTTTTTTTTTTTTAAATGTTGGTCCTTTAATAGCTACTCAATTTAACATTAAGCCACAGCCATAAAACACTTGATGCATCTTTTTAAATAAATTAACATTTCAATAATATTCTTCTTTACAGAGATGTGCCTGTATAGTCTAGGATCTGGTGATTCGATGGGTCGACCTGGGCGCCTGGTTTGGTTTTAATCCTGTTCTACTGTACTGAAATGTCTCGCTGTCTTTTGCCCCCCCCCCCCACGTGCTAGCAAGATGCTAAACTTACCTAAAAAAAAAAAGTGATAACAAAAATCAGTACTCAGATGTTTTTCAATAGTTTATTTCACAAACAGAATTGTTTTACAAAAATTAACATCAAAAATAAAACGGTACCGAGCTATTGCATGCCATGCTGGCAATTTAAACTACATGCAAAAACAACAAGGATAAAAACATTATTTATACTGTACAAAAAAAAATGATAATGGGAAAGTTATGAGGGCAAACACTGAAAAAGTTTTATTTGCTCCAGATGGAGTCATCTGTCTGTACATGAGACATCAAGCAGGGCAACAAGACGAAAGAGGGAAGAGCTCCTGGTGGGAGTGGACTGGGTGAAAATGCATAAAAAGGCAGAGTGGAGGTTCTCTGCTCTACCAGAAGGAGAAAGTCTGGAAGAGCAACGATGAGTGTGGATGCTCAAAACACACACACACACACACACACACACACACACACACACACACACACACACACAACTAGCCTACACAGTTTGAAGCCCTTACAAAATAAAGCAATGCTTCATCATCAATGTGGGGGACAAAACCAACAGAGTAAATAATTAAACCTTATCTGAGGTATATGGCTTCAATTCATCCAACTACTTGAAAAAACAGAGTGAAGGGACATGTCTAGCCAAAAATATGTTACAAATACAGAGATTTTTTCCCCCCCCAGTTAACTTCCAGGTGAAAGTGAAAAGGCAGCAAAACTTTCCTGTTTCTTTAAAATTCAGATATGTTATGATGGAAAGAAACCGAGGCTGCTGCTTGGTTTCCCTGCACACATACCGCCAACATGTATGTGTTTTTGTTTACACTACTTATACGTCACAGTCACTTTTTTCCCCCCGTTTTACAATGACAGCATGGCTCTTGTAAACTAAGTGCATCAAATCAGCTTCTGGCCTTGAAGGTCCACTGTGGGCTGACACAGGTGACCAAATTTACATCAAACAATTCTTGCAGTCCAGAAAGTCCAGAATAAATCAGGCCTTCGGTTTAATTTTTTTTTTCTTTTTCAATATGATGTCAGAGACAAAAGAACAAAAAGAAGAATTGCTCAAAGTCTGAATAAAATGCCATTTTTGATAGGAGTCTAACAGCGTCCCTTTAGTTTTCAATCCGATGAACTAAATTTATTAGAAAAGCTTTGTTGCAAATTCCCCCGGTCCCTCATTTCAAATCTGCGGTTCTTCCAAATATCATATCAGAGCGTCTCTGGTTGAAGTTGATGACGTATGCCGGCATCAGACAGGCTGGGGAGCGTTGCAGAGAAAGGCTCCGGGTTGGACTCAGTCGGTGCTGACCTGCGTGACCTGCGTGTCGGCCGTCTGGTTGGTGGACTGGATGAACATGGGCTGGGTCAGTTCCTGTCCCGCCGGCATCGTCACCTGTTGTATCTGATACAGCTGCTGTGAAAGGGAACGAGGCGGAGGGTTAAGAGCTGCCCAGATGCATCTCGGATGATTGTGCATCTTTTTGTCTGATTCACTGCATCGTACCCAACCCGCTTTTGGTCGAAATCTGCTGCCAAAAAGAACTCCAACAACTTTGCGTTTAACTACTCTCTAATTTTGGAGAAACTCTATACAAGTTCAAAATACTCGTCTCTACAAATCATAAAAGGTAAAAAAGCCTGTTTCACAATTTTACACCATCCGAACTTTAAAATCTCAGTTAAAATCTGCAAACCTTATTCTGACAAAGATTTTCTCAAAATCACAATTTGTGGCCAGTGATTACATAAAGTTAATTTTAATGCTGTTTAACATCTAACCTATTCCAGTTATACAACCTTGCATTTAGTAAATGAGTGTGTTTATCTCTTGGTAACTCAAAATCAAATGATCAGTGAGTGGCAAAGCAAGAATAAAGGTAATCGTCTCAGTTTAAATCAATGTTTTAAAAAAGTGCTTACTTTATAGAGGAAGAACTGTCTGCGCCCATCTAGACGCTCCAACTTAAAATTAAATCAAATCCTCTACCAACGCCTACTGTATCCACAAAACTCAACTTCCGTCTGGTTTTAGCCTCCACTCTCGGCTGAGGGGTGATTGAAACGTTAATTGATTTAATGGATTTATTACCTGTCCATCAGTGAACTGGTTGAATTGCTGTTGTCCTTGCTGCACCTCAGTCTGCGTGATCTGAAAACGTCACAGAATAACTAATAAATACGCAGTAAGATTCACTTCAATCACATCTTTGATGTGTACAGTTCCAGTAATGGGTTTACAAAACACATCATCGGCATTGAAGGTTATTGATTTTGTGCTTTTATTGATGCAATTGTGTCTTTAGGATGGATATTCAATAAACAGTAATGCAGCCATGTACACGTTCTGTGCTTATTTCTTGCTAGATATCCATTTTTTCTTCTGGTCAGAAAAAGTAGAGTTAAACTAACCAACTATATCTGGGTTTAGACTACAAGTTCTCATGCATATTTTATTCACGCAAATATTTGACCCTATGTGAATTTGAAAGCCAACTAAATTCAAACTTGTGCACCTATTTCATGAAACATTTACAAAAGTTATTTTTTCAACATTATACCACCTGCTAAAGAACAGGAATGGTCAGTAAAGGCCCCAAATTAATAAGACGTGCCACGTAACCATGAAGCTATTTTTTACTGAACTCGTTACCTGCTGCGTGTTTGCCAGAGTTTGAATCTGTCCCTGCACCACCTGGGCTCCAGAGACGGGCTGTGCTAGACGGATGTACTGTAGTTGGCCTGTATTTAGCTGCACCTGCATGGAACAGCCACAAGAGGGAGACAGACTTTGGCTCAGAACAGAGGTCATTCAGACAGGAAGGACACAGCCATTTTCCTGCTCTGGACAATTCAGAGTGCTTCACGTCCAGCTGTGAAATTCAGCTACACTTCATTATCTCGCCGTCCCTTTTTCGGAGTCGGTGCAGCTTCTTACCGGGATTTGCTGGATCTCTCCTGTGTTGGTGATGATCTGCTGCATGACCTGCATGGTTTGGCCTTGCGCTTGAGCCGTCTGAGCTTGACCCTGGGCTGTGGCAGCTTGAACGATCTGCACCTGCTGGCCTTCACCCACCTGCATGGCGACGGGCGCGCTCTTGTGGAGGGGAAGAGGAGCAAACGGAAAGAGAAACAAAAACCAAACACGTTTATGAACTGCTCGCAGCGAACCACTAAAAATTTTAAGATACAATAAAACAAAGAAGAAATCAAGCAAAAGAGGGAGGAAAATGAAGTGACATCTGAGGTTTTGAAGTGCTATCTTTCTGCGTCTGTCGCAGAGGCTGAGCTCATCCTGCGCTCAGCTCACTCCTACAGGCCTCAGTCGGCCTAGCAGGGGCCGTTTGTGGGCGGCGGTTTCGAGAAGTGGTCTCCAAAAGTGTGATAATTGCACATATGAAAGCATGTGTGTTTACCGTGATGGGTGTGCCTTGTGATTGCACCTGCACTTGCTGTAACTGCTGCATGGTGGCACCTTGCAACATCTGATGGCCGACAGAACAGAATGAGAAAATGAGAGAAAGACACACAGTGAGAGGGGCAGCGACTGCAGCAACTCAACGCACAAAACGAAAGCGTGGGTTGGCGCGTGTATGCACAGAAAGTTTAAGGTTTCAGAATGGAAATAAAAGCCCCGAGCCAAAAAATAAACAACATTTAAGGCGTGTTTTAGGTTATGTTTCTAGAAACGAAAAAAGCAAATGGCAAAAAAAAATAAAAAAAATAAAAATATGAATACAAAGTAAGCCAAGGGAAGCAAGAAAGCAGCTCAAATGATTTGAAATTTGAAAAAAAAAGATCAATGGAGTTTGAGCAAGACTAAAGTTAGAAGTTTATTATTTTTACAAGCTCATACTTCCTTCCTATACCAGGTCTAAAATATTTCTTTTTTTTCCTGCTAAAAACACCAAATATGCTGAATTACAGTGGATAGTTGGACAAATTCACCTCTGGTTGCTGATTTAGGGCTGCCTTTAAAGTGATTGATTGAGAGAGCAAACTATTCTGGCAAAAGGAGGTTCAGACGAGCTTCTGAAACCAGTACACCTCCAGTATACAGGATATCAGTCAGACCTCCACCAGAGCGGCAAAGTTGCCGTTTTATCCTTTTTGAGTTTTTAAAATTTACCAGATGGATTTGGAGATGTTTGCATCGTTTAGGAAATCTCAGAATTAAAGGTCAGAGTCAACATTTACTAGAGCATAAAACAAAGTTGTGCTAAACATGACATATGCTAATGTAAGATGATAAAGTTTCAAATATAAACAACATAAATTACTTTGTCTTAATGGTCGTAAACATGTTACTGTGATTGCTCTCTCACACGGTGGCTAGAAAAACTATTTAAATAGAGTTTTTTACTTTCTTACATCAATTTCCTTCAAAATATCTCAAGCACCTAAAAGTAGTAGGCCAAAGTTTTATGAAAACTGCACAACAAAATTCTGAGTGGTGCATCTCTAAAAGATATTTGCTTTCAAAAGGAATAACAGTTAAAACAAATTGAGCACTAAAAAAAAAAATCCTTTCATTGATGCTTCACAGATGACCTTTTCTTTTGTAAAAGAAAGACCTTTGTGTTATCTGCTAATGCAATTCCCGCTAAATCAGCCATCGACTGAGTTTACGTCGAGCGAGATCAAAGTGTGACCAGGGACTGCAGCAGGAGCAGGACTGTGAATCACACAAGGCCTAAACTTGTATGACAGCTCAGCTAATGGCAGTCTGCTGAAGCAGCGTGAAGCAGCAACGCGACATAAAATGCAGCGACCAAACTGGAGAGAAAGAGGTACCAGGCAGAAAAAGTGTCAGGGAATGACAGAGAAACAACTGAGTGACTGGTAAACTGTTGTGTGTCGGGTGACGGGGGCAATATGAGCCAGAGGAGTGAATGTTTGCCAATGGCCTGTGAGAGACTGAGTGTGTATTGTTCTCAGTTTGGAGAAAAAAAACAAACCGAGTTACGGTTTTTGAAGCCTCCGAGTTGATTTTCTACATTACCCAAGTATGAAGAACTTATTAACACGAAGCACCTGGTTAAAATATAAAATAGCAAAAAAACATCTGCCTGATGTGACCCAAGACCGGGCTTATTATTCACCAACTGTGCAGGCTTTTAGGCAGCGTAAGGATGGAGGGTTTTCTGTGGAGGACTTTAGAGAAAGGTCGCACACGTTTCTGCTGTTCAGTGTCAAAATATCTAAAGTAAGAACCAGCTACATTTTTTTGACATTTACAGTGCCTCGTAAGACTATTCAAAGCGTTTGAACTTTCACACCTGCATCATTTTATCAGCCTCCCCTTTTAGTCTGATACCCTTAAATAAAACCCAGTGTCAACAACTATTAGTTGTGTTGGCAGAAAGAGTTTCAGATAATGAGGAATTAAATTCCCTATAGAATTAATAAAGTGTTACTGAGTTGAACTGAGTAAAGCTCAGTCTTGTTTTGAGTTTGCTGCAAGTGATGGTGACCCTTGACACACCATTTCCTCTGTGAAACATGGTGGTGGCAGTATCATGCTTTAGTGATACTGGTGTTCAGCAGAGACAGGGAAGGCGAACAGAGTTGATGGGACGATATACGACAGCACATGGAGTTCAGTTCTGGAGGAAGATCCGTTAGAGGCAGGAAACGACTAGATTGGGGCAAAGGTTCACCTTCTAGCAGAGCCATAAAAAAACAGCCAGAGATACAATAAACTGGTTCAGATCAAAGTGTATTCTAGAGTTAGAATGGCCCAGTCAAAGTCTAATCAAACTGGGAATATTTAGAGAGGCTTAAAAAGATGCATTCACATGCAATCTGACTGACCTTGAGACATTTAGCAATGAAAAGTGGGACAGCAGTTCAATCTCCAGTTGTGCAAGGCCGGGTGAGATGCCTGATAAAACTAGTAGCTGTAAAGGTGAATTAAAGGCTGTCCTACAAAGGACTGACTCAAGAGGATGAAGATGGACCGCACCACACTTCTCAGATTTTTATTTGCAAAAATAATTCCTCTGCCACTTTTACCATCATGCTGTAGTAATACCAATAAATTGCACCAAAGTCTGAACTGTACATAGTTTCAGACACCCACTGACACACTGTTGGATGGTTCTCTTATACACGGATCAATGTGTGTGTGATGCACAAAGCTCTTCAGTCGTGGCCTTGACTGTACCTGTCCTTGCTGCGGCTGTGTGATTATGATCTGTCCAGGCTGGATGGTGGTGGCGGTCTGCGCTCCGGCCTGCTGACCCTGCTGCGTGCCTTGCACCTGCACGGCTCCGGGCTGCTGGGCCAAGGTGAAGTAGTACTGCACCGGCTCTGCAGGAGCTACTGACTGACGCATCTCCTCCTGCAAGTGTCACACACACAGACAGACACACACAGACACGTATTGAATCAGTCCACTACATCTCCATGAATTATTTTTGCAAGTGTAATGCTAGAGTGGAGCAGGGCTGATAAATAACTGATGGGATGTGGCTGGGGAAGAGTAACGTAATCTGCAGGCTTCACACTGGGTGGTAATACTTCGGCAGTTTGGAGACTTTACTTGATGAATATAATCCATTTTATTATATTACTTGTAGGATGATTAACATAACTACTGAATAATGTCAGCAGCCATCCACCCTCTCTGCCCTCTTCCGGTAACATCAGAGTTTGTTTGCATTCAGTTTGTTCAGCAGATTAGCGCCTCGCCCGCATGCTGCTTGAAACCGTTATTAGTTTTTAATAATTAATAAAAAGTGACCCATGCCGCCCTGTTTCATAAGTGAGTAATGAGCAGGGCTTCGTCAGGACGATGTTCCTCCACCCCCAGAAGTGTAAACACCCCTCTCCCAGCTCCATGACAACACAGCTGAGAGTGTAGGATGTTTACAAGCCTGGAGACAGTCCACTCGACAACAAATTTAAATATCTCACTTTTCCATCTGGCGCACTAGCCTGACATACAGACATCATTTGCCTGCTCCCGCATTGCATGCATATATGTCTTTAGATCCTGTTACAGACACTGAAATGATCCTGGGAGCAAGCAGACTGTTTTGCAAATAGTCAACAGCACTATGAACCACTCAGGAGCATGAATTAGTTTTATTTCTGGAGTTGGCGCTGGCCGTTTGTGGCAGTAAGAAGCTGCAAACATCCGACTGAAAGCCCTCGCTGTCAAAAGTCCAGCTTCCAGTCAAGGATGTTTACAGCGCCGCGGTGCCGACAGAGATGGCCACTCCAGCGACTGGCTCGTCTAGATGTGAAAACCTGAATGTGTAAGCAGCAGGTGGAGCCGGTTTATGCTTGATTGCATAGGCAAACACATTTGACACAATTGAGATCTTGTTGTGTTGCCGTCATAGCTTCAGTCAGCTAAATAAAAAAAGCAGGAAGGAAATGACATGCGCACCACATTTCCACGCTTTTCTTTACCGGGCCTCACAGGCGACTAGCTGGTGTAAAAAACAACATCGGATCTTTCTCTCTCCACTGGTGAACGCACAAAAGTTAAGAGAAACCACGTGAAAAGAACACTCTTCAGTGAGGAAGTTGCTTCAGAGGAAAGAAGACTCAGAGCTAAGCTCTAAATTAATCATGCTCCAGGGATCTTTTAACTAATCTTTTGTCAGAATGGAAATGAAAATTTTTGGAGTAGCACTTAAAGCTCTTCAAAGATATGTTGTCCAGAATACCAGAGGAAAAGTCAGTCAGAAGCTACTGTAATGTAATAAAAATCTCCAGTAAAAATGATCTGAGAATTGCTTTATATATATATATTAAAATATAAATAACTGATTTTATTTTTCTAAATTTACAATTGCTTTACATTCCTTTGCTATCTTTTGAGAAATACCCCTCCACTCCACATCAGAAACTAAGTTCTAGCTGAATAAAAATCGTGTGGTCTACTTTTGGTTTTAAAATTAAGTCGAAGAAAGCAGAAAAGCTGTAACACTTAAGAAATTGCATATTTCATATGCCATGTTGAGAAATGTTCGCGGTTCATTCAGGCTACAAGAGAACGTGAAACTGTCAGTAGGTGGATGTTGAATTTGGAAATATTCGGCAGCACGTCTTCATAATATATTGTGATATCAATACTGTAAAGAACCGGTTAGAATTCAGTAATTGCCGACAAATATTTTCCAAGTGCATTAAGTTCAGTCTGCAACGTAACATCCGGCCAGGAGACGCCTGCCTAACATAAACTACAGCTCTATTACACAGTGTGATCTCTCCTGTACGTAGAAATATTGACAACTTATGGCAAATTGTTTTCAAATGTAGTTATATCTTCAAATACTATAGTTCTTAAAGACAAAGCAGAAACTGTTAAAATCTGTATTGGCAGATTGGAAATTAGCTGCTGAATCTCTAGTCTTTAGACGGTGTACTTAGATGTCACTTTTTTATAAAAAGGCATGTTTATTATTTTAATATGTTCTGATATAAGGGAAAGGGAAATTAATTGGCTGCAGCAGGAATTGGTGCAAAATGATCCACAACATAAAAAGTAACTTGCTGTGTTTTTTTTTTTTTTTGTTGGAAAATCTAAAATACAAGTTGACATTTTTAAAATCCTTCTACATTTGCTTCTAAAACGTGCGTGTTTTTCTTTAGCAGTGTGAGGTAAATCCCTCATTTATAGATAAATAAAAAATCCTTAAAAGCGCACACTGCTGTGTGACACCTGAACGTGTAATGTTTTGTTAAAAACCTCTCGGTTTTTCCTGTGACTGGGTGACAGCAGGGTGTGTGTTCCTACCTGCCGTTTAGGGGGCTTCAGGTCATCCCGGGGCACGATGTCAATCAGGAAGTCAAACTGGTCGAACTTTGTTATCGCCATAGCAATGTCGTTCCTCTGCAAAACAAGAAACACAGAAGGTCCAGTGTAATTATCCTAAATCTATATATGCATCTCCTATATATAAACATACCTCATGGTCTGAGTGCATCACTCCCAAAATAACAATGCAGTTTTCAGCAGCAGTGAAACAGTCGTTTGCTTTAAAAACTGAGGTAAAAGTAGTGCGAATATGAGTTTAAATACAAATTATTTTATTTATATATATTAATAATTAATAAAACTTAAGAAAAAAGTTTATTAAAGCTTCAATTAGTAAGTGTTGGTTGTAACTGTAGCATCCGAGAACAAATGTATAACTACTGCTAGCCTACATCAGTGAGATGAACGTTCGACTTTTAGTGAATAAAGGCCAGCCAGTCACTATAACAGCCCTGCCAAAAATGTGTCCGAGATAAGTGGGAAAGAACAGGAATGACATTTTCCTCCCGGGCACATGCTCGGCTTCTGTACCCTTTCCTACATCCACAGCGGTGTGTTATCTCTGTGGAATTTTCCACAGGATATTGGCTGTCAGGACCCCCCCCCCCCATTGTGGCCTTCCTTGTAATGCAGGCTATTTATAGTACCTTGATTAATATCTGGTAACATCAGGTCACATCTACACTTGCTCTATTGATGAGTGTTGTTATGGTGACCCAGTTGGCGTGGCCTCTCCGCACACCAGGAATCTGCATATGCGTGAGTAAATGGAGGATGTTGCTTCTTTTCCCTCAGTTAAGTCAAAGTACAATAACGGATTCATGAGTACGACCCAGCTAATGCCTCATATTCATTGTAAAATTGTATTGACATGCAAGTCTGTCGCAATAGGGCAATTAATCGCATGATAAATTAAAAAGAGCTCGACAATTCCCATTCTGCTGATTAATATGGGCAACTTTGTTTACAGAGACTTCGTAATCCATTTTCTTCATGGTTTTGGTTGTTCTGTTTTATTTTGGATATTTACAATATCTTCCAGTTCCAATGTTAAATGTTCTTTACAAAACTAACGTTTAATAGTCTTTGAGAAGCCAAACTTGTATTATTGTCCTGTTATCAATATATTACTTGAAAATGGTCTCTAAAGAAGCAATATTATCGTTTATCACAATAATTTATTGTCCAGTAAAAATGGTCATAATAGGCCTATTGACACAGTAGATAAGATTTTGTTGTTGTTTGGGGGTTTAATTAAATGTAAACTCTGCAGATTTATGAAAACAAAGACGTTGACCCACTTGAAAAAGATCAAAAGGTTTTGATAACAACCACAACTTTAAACGTGTTTTATTGGGATTTATGCAATGGACCAGTGGAAGGGAATCAGCTGCTGAATCTCTAGACTTTAGACGGTTCACTTAGACGTCACTTTTTTATAAAAAGTTTATTCTTTTAATATGTTCCGATATAAGGGAAAGGGAAATTAATTAGAACATGTATTCATTCATGTTCTAAAGTTTTCATGAAGCAGATCAGAAACAACGAGTTACCACCTCCACACTCTTTATTTCAATGGAGGATGAAAGAACTTAACAGAGATAATCTTTAAGCGGAGATCGGTAAGGAGCTTTCAATGGCGACATAAAGGAACCAAGTGAACGGAAGGCGACAAACAGAAAATATCTTCAAACAATAATCATTTATTTAAAAAAAAAAGAAAAGGTAAAAACATTAATTAAGAAGTAGTCAAAGGGTTAAATTTGTTCCTGGGACTAAAACTTTCAAAGCTCTGGTTATCAAGAGGAAGAGGAAGTGAAAACAGGAAAGCAGATGTCACGCCACTCAATGTGCGTCTGACCTGTAGTGTGCGCCTCTTGTTGTCCTCGGTGTGGATCCACGCTCTCAGGGTGAGCTCCGTGATAAAGATCTGAGCGGCTTTGGCAAACAGGACTGGAGCTTCGGCGCTGATCATCTGTAGAGAGGACAGTGTCACACCTGATTAAACATGCCTGCACACAGTAACATGAATAACCCCGAGTTAAGGAGGAAACACCAAATGCGCAGAGATGGAACGCTACTTCGACATACTAAAAGAGGACATCTATGTACTCCCATTAAAGCCGAGAGATATTTTCTAACAGATTGCTTCTTATTAAAAGCATGCATTTCATTTGAGTAAGTCAGTAAAATCAAACTAATGGACATTCACATATAACCTTAATGTAGATCATGCGCTATATTAATCACACGCGCTGCATAAATGCAATAAAAGCTGCTGTGTCAGAGCAGACAGAAGGGTCTCTCCCAGATATGTTAGTGATCTGCTGATCTCTTTACTGCTTTAAGCTCCTGCTTCACTAAGAGGATAGGACGCCACTCTTGACACGGCACATTGAAAGCACACGCATGTTTTCCAAGCTTTCTACAAGGAGACCAAACTTTTTGTTACGGGAGCAAAACAATCTCACTTTCACGAGTCACGGCTGAACACAACTGAAGATGTCAGGAAATCCGATATGTCCGCCATAGCCAATAAAGTTAGAGATGACCTAAGCAGATCCGAGGAACGAGGCAATGGCATCGAGATTAGAGGACTGTAAAAACTTTTTTACCCACTTAATGAAGTTTGTCTTTTTTATACCGCTTTGTTTCTAGAGACTTTAATTCATCCATCCATCTTCTATATCCGCTTAATCCTTGCAGGGTCATGGGAGGCTGTGTCTACCTCCAGCTGTCAATGGATGAGTTGTCAGTAGGGCTGCACCATATTAGGAAAATAAATACTAGCCATAGCATTGCTGAAAATTGCAATGAGGGTACTGAACATGATTACGCACATCTGTCTCTTTACTTTCTTTGTCGTAACAAAACGTCTTCACCATTCTCTGTGAGCTCCAGCCTCTGAAGTCTCCATTAGGTGTGGTCGATTAAGGTTCATTTAGCTAGCCAAAAATATCACTGGTATGAAGAGAGTTAATGTTTTGCACTTGGAATATATTGTCTTTTCAGATACTGGATTCATGCAGCCCTTTAAAAATCGCAATATTTTGATTTTAAAGGATTGTAATTTGATTATATTTGATTATTTTGGACAGTCTTTTGCTTTTAGAGGAATGCATAGCGAGAGCGCTGCAGCACAGCAGGTCAGTTCAAAACCTTTAACACCTGATGGTCACAACTGGGGGGGAAAAAATAACACCCATGACTACTTATACAGAAGAATAGGCAGCAATGGGTTTAATGATCAAGCTTTTCCAGTGCCGTTGTGGTTCATCAAGTTTGTGGAAGTTTTATGGATTTGATTAACAGAGGAAGAAAATGTAATTTTACTAAAAAGAACTCATTTTTATTTCTGGCAGATTGATTAAAATTCAATTCAATTATTAATCCCAAAGGGAAATTAAACGATGTTGTAGCTCATTAATTTAGATTCTTCAAAGAGTTATTGAAGATGGTGATGGCTGTTGGCAGGAATGATCTCTTGCAGCAGTCTGTATTACAGTGAATCTGAGGAAGCCTCTGACTGAAGATACTCTCTTTTCTCAAAACAGTCTCATGTAGGGGATGGTCAGGGTTGTCTGTAGCTTTCTTGAATTTATGAGGATTCCTTCTTTGCATAATAAAATGAAGAAAGTTTTGGATAACAATAACTGGTGCATCTGTAGTGTCTTGGTTATGGGAGATTATGATGTGACAAACCCATCAGATGGAAATCTACCAAATCATATTTATGTTTCTATCTGTGGTAGCAATGCAAGCAGAGAAACTGTCCTTTAATATTTGTTCTTCTCTAGTAACCTACACACCCATAGAGACCCCTGAGGGTTGTTTGGTCCAGTTGTTCATAGTTTTGAGTGGATTGGTTAACCCTAAAGATGATTTAGTATCACATTTTATCTCATTCAAAAACAATTTGTTAAAAGTGCAATCTATCTGTTATGATCCCATATACTCTTGGAGGCTTTTTAAGCTCATGAAGAATCTGTCCTAATGGTAAAAAGTGTCGAAGCTGGATGGTTTGGCAGATCATATAAATGAAATACACAGGATATTTCACATTTAATGAATTGGTGGCATAGTTTAATGAATGTATTTTGTGTGTCTAGAAAAACAAATGAATAAAAACATTTAATTCTGTTTTATTCTTCGTGTTGTTGCATAGCTGTTTGTCTCCATCTGTGAAAAGTGCTACATAAATAAACTTTACTTAGGTACTTAATGCTATGTTTTCAAAAGGGTTATAATAGCATTTACACAACATATATTATAGTTTCACTAAATCCCTTCAAAGTCCAGTAACTGTAACAAACTCCTGCAAATTATAGTTATTTCCTCCAAAGAGCTCATCACTTAGCTTCTCCCGTTACCTTGACATCCTCATCCAGCTTCATGATTTTCTTGATTCGAGCCAGGGGAAGCTCCTGCACACGGAAATCCTTCTGGAGAAAAACCAAATTACTTGGTTATTACGCATTGCAGAAGCAGTCGACGACATAAGATGTGTAAGTCTGTAAGCAGCTTCAGCGTACTATGGTCAAGTTCCTGATCTCCTCCATGACTCGAGGCCAAAAGGACTGCAGGGTCTGCTGAGCATCGCAGGGTCCAGCTCCAAACGCATCTCCCGACATCTTCTAATCGGCTGCGTAGAGGGAAGAGGAGACTGATTTGAGTCAAATCACCATTGAGGTCAAGAAACGCTAACAATATGAGAAAAACAAATGGTGACGACAGATAAAGGACACAAGACATGCCAGTCCAAACCAGGATTGAGCTGCCAAGAGCTCTCAGACTTTGTCAACACATCATATCTTATCACAACCTGTAATTACAACACATTGAAATCAAAAGAGAGCCGCAACAGGCTCCTATTCTTGTGGTTTTAAGATGGTGACATGATAAATGATAAAGAAAAAATAAAAACACAAGCAGAGCAGCTGCGCGCTCCCAGACTGTCAATGGCTCTTTCAACTTCGCCACTCAACTGAAGCTCCTCAACAAACACGAACATTTCATGTGCAATTAAATGCAGCTTGTGACCTCAGCAGCAGGGATGACGCTAAACCTCTGATGTAAGAGCGTTTGGGGGGATAGAAAAACCTCTTCGTGACAAAAAGGAGCAATTTAAACAAATCCAGAGAGGAGAAATTCATGATTCAGCCTCCCGCAGAAAGAAAGTCTTGAAAACGGGTCGGCCAGTTTGAAAGAGGATCCAGCAGGTTACTATGGCATGCCAGGAATCTGGTTTGGGAATACTGGCCTGCCTGTCTGAGCTTGTAGAGCTTAGTGCGCGTTGATCAGAGACACTCTCCCTTTTCTCTTTAACTTTATGAAAAGACTCGGCTCAGGGGGAGAAATCATGGAAATGAAGAGACGATTATGGAGGCATTTAGAGGTGCTTTAGAGTCTACAGGGGAGAAAAGGCGTCCTGTCAAGTTCAGTATTAATCCAGCATTAAAGACAAAGTGCCAGCAGCAGCTTTAACTAAGGGAGGTGAGAGACAGACAGGGCCACAGATGAAATGCTGCGCAAGCAGCGTTGTGGGTCAAATGAGACAGAAAGCGGGACAAATCGGGAAAGACAGGGGGATGTGACGCAACAAAGGGAAGCCTGCGCTAGGCGCGGGGGATACAACGATATTAGATCGTGAAGGATTACAATACATCAGCAATCTACCAAAGCAGAGAGATCGTGATATTTACTACAAGGCATTTTTATTAGCATTACCATTTTAAAATTTTATTCATTTTGGGTTTTTTGACAGATAGATCTATGCAGATGGAGATAAGGTAAAGCAGACATATTTAAACCATCAAAGATCAACAAGTCTTAAACACGAGAGCCTTTTGACGTTTGAAGACGTTTTTTTTATTCTCACTTCTTGCAAAAAGAAACAAGAGCGCCGTCTGCTGCCCCCAACTGCTTCAGTGGCCAGCTTAGATTTTGGAAGCATCAGCAAGTTAAATTTAATATGTTGAATTAGAGACATAAATTACAGAAAATACATCAATTCAATGGCTATACAAGGTAAATTAATAGTTAATTATAACTTAAGCTGATGTTTTTCAGAAGAAGTCGTGTACTTTCACACCCTGGTTAAGCTACATCAACGCCCTCATGCAGCAAGACTGATGGCGGGTTTTTACCCCCGAAGCTCCCATTTTCAAGTCGAAACCTGTTAAATGTAAACTTTCTTATGAACAAGTAGAGGATTATGTAACATGTACTTGACTTATACAGAACACCGGATTCAGCAGAAAATAATTTATTCTATTGACAAAAAAAATATGGAGAAAGAAATGAATGAAGAAACGTACAAATCCGAAATGGCACTTTATGAAATCCGATACAAAATGTGGGATGTATTTGAGACATCACAAAAAATCTTGTTTTGCAAAGTTAACATTTAGCTGAATGTCTGCGCTCTTCACTGGTCTGCTTTGACTAATTAGTTGCCTAATTATAAAAAAAATATAGTTATTTAAGGAAATTAGTATGTTCCCTAGTGAATACAGCAGATTACAACTTACTTCAGCCCTTCACAAGACGCTGCACCGGACCTCAACTTATTCAAAATTAACTTGCAAAAATCCTCTTTGCTAGTAAAAGCACAACAGTCTCAATGCACTTACTACATTTGGCCTAACATAGGCTCGCTACATTTTTATTGCTGGCCAACAAACATGAGTGACTCTATTCCTGGTCCAGCAAACAGGATACGATACAAAATCCACCCTTTCAAACACTCAGTGACCCGAGTTCTGCATCAGCTTCTTTCTTCATGCTTACCTAAGAGCAGCTGTAAATATTTTACACTAATATGCCACTGATTGAAAACGTGGGCCCTTCAGCTGGTTGATTTCTGACAGGAGAGATGAGTCTCTCTGGCAGTCGTACAGGTTGCTGAATAATACAGAAGAAGCATTGCTGCATCCTGCTCTGTCATTCAGTTTTTCAACAGACAGTAGCCTAAATCAATACGACAGAACGGCGGGTGAGGGGGGGAGGGTTTATATAAATCAATCGGGCCGCTTGAAGCTATGCAAGCCAGGCTAGTGATTGACCTTGACAGTGTCTCCTCTTCCCTCGCTGACGCTCTAGTGTCCAGTTGCATTTCAAGGTTGATTGAAGACCCGCAGTCTCCAGAACAATCCCAGCATTCCGCGGGACAAGGGTGACTAATGGGAATTGTAGTTTTATTTTGCGATCACGCTCACAACAGGTGAACGGACTGACCTCCAAAGGTTCTTTGCGCCGCCGGTAGCAGCACTCGATATGGTGATTACATTGGTAAACAACACATTCTTGTGTTTCTGCACATGTACAGTCTGTCAGCTTGTGTGGCTTTCTCCAGCTGGTAGCCTGATAAGGAACAATAATTAGGCTATTTGTTTAACCTTAAAGACGGCCATCAGGCTGCCAACCATCATAACGCCGCGCCACTAAACGCACGTCTTCCCAGTTGGCTTTTCTGTCCTCTTTAATCTGCAGATCCTCTAAAGTTCTCTTTTAAAAACTTCAAGAGTAGAACATGAACTAAAAAGCACCAAGAAGCGCCCTCCCCCGACCTTTTTCCAACTCTATAACCTTCAATGTAAATAAACAACCACACACTAACCACAGCAGCAGGAGGGCAAAGTCAAGTCAACATGCGAGAAGAGAGGAGAAGGCAAGTGTGACGAGAGGCAGGCTAAAACGTGAGAGAAAGAGGAGCGGAGCAAAGTATCAACATGCCCTTTTAGCATTTAGCTTTTCTAGTTAGTGCATTCTTCCTGCAGTAAACGATTATTAACATGATTTTCAAATGCTTTGCATCAATGGAAATTTCACATGGGAGCCAGTGTGTCATACATCAGTAGTTACAAATAGGTCGGAGGTTGATGCAAACAGCTACAGGAAAAGAAAATATTTCTTTCCAGCAATTAAATTTAAGGTGTTTTTTTGGGGGGGGGTTTCCCCCAAAGTAGAGGTGAATCGATTTAAATTTTCATTGCACATACAGATTTCCGGTTTCTCGAATGTCTGAAGCAGTGGTTCCATTTCTTAAGAACTCTAAACACATTTAAGTGAAAATGTGTATAGGGGTTTTGTGGCTCAGTGGTGGTGCAGGCGCACCATATATGGAGGCAATAGTTCTTGACACAGCTGTCCCGGGTTCAATTCCTTCCCCCTGTGTGTTTTTCCCCATGAGCATTTTCAAAATGCTGAGGATGATAAAGTACAAGAACCGATATCATCGTTGCAATATTTAACCATAGGATCGTAATTACAAGTTTACAAGAGCTTTTTAATGAATCAGAAGAAAAAACTATTTTAATTTTACTAGTATCTGATCTGCCAATCACAGAGTCTATAAAGCAATCTTCTGTCGATTGATTGATGACTCCAGTATTACTTGGATGGAAGCTTGTATTACAGAAATGACAAAGCTCATTAATCACAGTCACTCATCCCCTTATATTGCCACAGAAAATCACCCGTAGAGAAATTTTTCAGCACATTTAACTTATTTTAAACTTCTCCCTCCAGACGCGCCGCCATTATTCCACTGCACCGGAACATCTGCACTGCTTTGTTCTAGGCTGCTACCGTATGCTATATTAGGACAGAAAACGCTGAACTCTTCCCTGCAGTGCTGTTGTCCTTCTGCAGGTCACAGGGAGAGGAAAAATGACTGTTTGGTTTCCTGAAAAGCAGAGCTTTCCTGAGTTTTTGAGTGCAAAACGTTTGTCCCGTTGCAAACTTTGTCCGACGCAGCAACTTGATCTTCCTCCCTTGTGTCTTCCAGATCTCTACTCCCATTTCTTCTCTGGCGCGCCTCGACCCGCGGCTAAGTGTTCCTCGCTTCCTCCGTCTTATTTTCTTTCACCTGATCGCCCTCCTCCATCCTCTCAGAGAAAGTCAATGCTGCTCTGCTTGCAGCAGCTGAATCAGCGCCAACGTTGGTCTTCCAGCCCCAGTACCTGCATCCCTCCGCAACCTCGTTTCTCTTTTTACTCTCGCTTTCTGGAACTTCCCTTTAAGAGACAGCTCATGGGAAAGTTGTCGACTCACTTCAAACCTGACATCTCAATGTTTTAAATGAAACTTTAAGCCCAGTCGAATAAACCTCACAAGACTTTTGGTTGGGCAGAGAAAACATGAAGTTCTGCTACATTTCATCATTTTGAAGCAGATAAATTGACTGTGTATTTTCTGTGATGTAGAAATTTCTGCATTTCACTTCTTGCGGCATGACGACAAACAACTAGGAGGCCTCCATATACACTTAGTCTTTACTTAACATACAATGAAAAGGTAAAATCAGCAGTCTGTGGTTTTGAAGCTCTAAAGGTAGAATTAAATTATGTCAGAATGTGATAAATATCTGATGATTTTAACACCATAAAACCCGACACTGAAAAGCAGAGGCCTTCTTTTTTAAAAGTATATGTAGCATCGGCTTTCTATTTTCTTGGTTACGACTTGTCCATTCTAATTTTGATTGATTCAGATTATTTGCTTCCCAAAGACTAAACTCCATACAATTTTTAAAAAAAATGTTTGGTGTTCTATGACAGAGGTAGCAGATTTGAAAATAAAGCAATTACTAAACAATTCACATTTATGCAGCAAAACATATCTAAACTGCTACTAAACTCCAACTTGTTATAAATGATTAAATTCAAAATAGTTTGGATGATGCATTCAAAGAGCAAATTCTGTTGGTACATTTTAGTTTTTGACCAGTCTGGCTGGTCAAGGAAAATCCCCGTTCTCCAACTGATTGGTGCATTTCTGATACGTTTAGATTCTCTCAAAGGAAAACTCACTGAAGCTCTGGACGGTTTCTCTTCTTGGAAAGTAAGGTGGTCAAACGCAAGTAATCAAAGAGTAAATATAAAGCCGCCACAATAACAGAGCGCTGCCCATTTCACTGTAAATGATTAAATCACATGAAAGACATTTTCTCTCTAATGTGACGCCGCCTCCTGTGGGATTACAGCTCTGCTGGCACGTCTTGACCAAGAGGTTAAATCCTAACAAACCGATGAAGACGAAGCAGGTTTACGAAAAGATGAAGCTTTAACTAGCTAACTTGCTAAGCAGAAACAAATACAACTGTGTTTTATGTTGCAGTTTAGCTGAGAAACAACCTAATGTTTTATAAGACAGCTTTACTCTGATGAATGAAGCACAGTGTAAATATCGAGTGTCAAGCTGACATTTATTTTGAAGCATAGCCCTGAATAAAGGAGGGTTGAGCATGCAAACTATGAACTATCAAAGCACTTCCACTTATGCACCCTCTTCCCCTCCCCCCCTCCCCCGACAACCACCACCACAAACAGCACACAAAAGAAAACTGGCATAGGTACAACCAGCAGGGTAAATAATCTACCTGGTCAGAAAAAAACAGAAAAAACAAAAACAAGAAGTTTCCAGGCAGGAATTACAGATTAACGACTCGTATACTGGTGCAAATGTTTGTTGATTATACAAAAAAAAAAAAAGAAGAGTTAGGGTATTAATGATGAACACGTTCAATGTCCATCAACCTGATCCATTCGACCTCTTCTGATCAAACTAGCTGACCGAACGGCCCTGCAAACTTTGCCCTTGGTTCTGCTTCATGCGAACTCCAGGAAGTGCTAGTCAGTGATCTCCCAAGGTCATTCACCAGAGGAGCGAGAGAAACCAGAGAGGGAGGAGGGAGAAAAGGGAGATGAAATGGAGAAAGGGGGGGGGGCGGGAGGATAGGTTTTCCAACTTTCGCTGCAGTAGCTTAGTGACCCCAGCGGTTCAGGCTTTCCACTTTCTAAGAAGCTTAATGAAAACATAGCATACCGCACGCATTAGCTGCGTTTGGCGTTTCTCTGTGAATTTCACTTCTTCTTCTTCTCATCTTTCTCCACATGTCTACCGCTCGCTTGCAGACAGAGATACCGCTGGAGTCCGTCTCACATTCCAGTGACCTTCATCCAATCGCTAGGCCTGGTCTCTGGCATTGAAGGCAGGGCTTAACGTACCTCCATGCAACAAACCCACACGCCGTCTTTAGTGATGGTGTACACATGGACAGGGCAAGGGCAAAAGAGTGCTGTAAGGTTGCAGCGGCCGTGGCCATCTTAACGTTTCGTTAATGAGGTTTGTTTGGATTTTTCTGCACTCTGTAGGCCTATAGTTTAGTGTAGGGCTACAAACAATATTCAAATCTTATTCAGACCGCAGCCAACCCTGGGTTTTGGCAATAAGGGCTCCAACTTAAGAGTTATTTTTAGTCTGCCTCTCTCAATCTCTCACGGCCCCCCACCCCCCACCCCGACAGGACTCCGTTTTGTCAAAGGCACCAATGGGGAACTTTGAATCCAAGAGCACAAGAGGAGGCAAGACAGAGTCGGAGGCGAGTGAGAGAAGACGCATCCTCCGAAGACTCCATCAGAAAGGATCAGATCAAACTATTAGCCTGCTTCGCCCCTGAAGCTGACAAGCTGACAGTCTGTCCCATCTGTGTGTCTAGCACTGTCGGGGAGGGGGGCCCGGGGGTCCTGAGGTCACTGTGACCAGCTGCACCTCCACCCCTGGGGACCTCTCACAATGTGACAACACTGAGAGGTGTCCAGCTAGAGTAGAGTTTTGCCAATCAATTGGCAACAGATCAGAATCGGAGGATTTTCTGAAAAATCGGAATTTCTCCCGAATATTAAACAAAAGCAACAGCATGATCCAATGCACTTTTTTTTTTAGTTTAATAAAAACAAAATCTGATACAAGATAAAAGATGTGATGTATAAATTGGAAATAATCCTGAAATTCTCCCAATTTTGAGTTGGATTCAACTCAAAATTGAGTTGAATCCAACTCAATTTTGGATTCAACTGCTGCTGCTGCTGCTGCAGCAGCAGCACAGTCTGGCAGCAGCACAGTCTGGCAATAAGTTAACAAGAAGGTCAGAGTGAGAAAGCAAAGCAGCACTTTAGTGGGCACCCTCAATATCAACGCCAATAAGACAGAGAAGTCCATCTGAACACTAAGTCTGATTTTGGCAGCAGCAACTCTTCCGTTCAGTCAATATCAGGACACAGAGTGCATGTTTGTGTACACAGCGGCCCAAAGTCAAAGCTAGTGACGCGCAAAGATGACAACATTTCACTTATTAAAATGATTTAAATTACTCCAACCTGAGATAATTTAGTAAAACCATCAGTGGTGCAGCAAAGTGACAGGTGAAGGGCATGGATGAGAACCATAATACTAATCTAGGAAATCAGGAGAGGGAGGGAGGGGGGCTGAGGACAGCTCTAAAGGACAGACTCACTCTCTTCCCTGCAGAGTGATGGAGACAGACTAAAGTCACTTAAGATAAAGAATTTACTGAGAAACTTAAAGCAACTTCAGCTGACAGATCTCTCTCTGTGAGCATGTTAGCCTGTAAGACTAGGACTTACCCCCGTGCCCTTCATGGTGAACAGCCTGGCCTGTTGGAGTGCAGCAGAAGAGATGGAAACAGATAGCCCAGCTCAAGTCTCCTTGAGGGGAGCAGCACCGAGCGCGAGGCTGACAGAAAAACTCTCTCATGCTCCTCCACTTCCTGCAGCTCCCTGATCGTATCAGCAGACAAAAGGCACTCTGGCTCCACGGGACAGCTTTGAAAAGCTCTAAACCCGGACACAGAGTAAGGAGCAAGAACCCCCTCTGTGTCTCCTCCCCCTCCCCCTTTTCTTTTACACATTGCTCTGTCTCCTTCAGCGGTCCCCAAGGTCCTTCTAAACATCTCTAATTCTCTTCTTACCAAGTCTCCTCAACTTGCTGACCATCTCCTCCCCCCCGCCGCCCCCCTTCTTCCTCTGTCTTTGTTCTTTTTAACCTTTCTCCCTCAGTTTGGTCAGTGACCCATGAGTTTGTCTTTGAGCTGACCCCACCGGTTCGGTCCAGAAAAAGGACGAAAAGAAAACAGAAAAGCGCCGCGGCGGCACGCAAACAGTAGAGCGGCACTTCTGACACACAGGCAAAAATCTCCAGCCTCCTTCCCCTTTAACATTCAAGCGTAATCAATCTAGCATGCTACATGACACTCAAGCACCGCCCCCAACGCTGCTCCCACCTCAATCTGGTGAAATCGACCAATGGGAGGGCCGGGTGCTCACACGCTATTGGTCGGTAGATGCACCCATCAGCTGTGACACGTCCCCCCCGCTCCACTGCTTTTCTCTGCCCAACCCCCTTTCACTGACAGCCAACTTCCTGCTCTAAGTTACCTTGAGCTGCAGGATAGGGGTCAGGGAAAAGAAAAGAGGAAGAGAGAGTGTAGCTGAGCGACGGTGGAAAACAGCAAATAAAGTTGCGGGAAACTCCTCGGGGAGTGTGTGAGGGTGTGTGTCGTGGCCGCTTGCCTTGGCATCGTCTTGTCCCTGGCGGTCTCCGTCCCTCCAGCTGCTAGTCGGATGAGAAAGGCTTCACAGGCTGCTCTCTGACAACTGCTTTCTGCTTATTTACAATGTCAAACTAAATGTCTCCGTCAGCCCCGCCTCCGGTCCGACGTTACAGGTCGGCACGACGATGATGCAGGCGGCCGAGCTCGCCCCTCATTGGCCGAGAGAAATGCCAGAACTGATGCCGCATGTTGCATCCACATGATTTAAAGTACAAAAGCATACTAAACCAGCCTCCCCGTCTCATGCGTGTACACAGGCTCACATGCACATCCACACAAATGCACATTTTGTCCTTGCCTTCTCATTTATCCTTGCTCAGAGGCGCAGGTACATACTGCAATCGTTTACCCTAAAACCAGTCTATTTGTGGTAATGACATGCACTGATGATAATATATAAAAGAATATTTGTCTACGTGGATGAAGACCCATACAGTAATTTTATCAACGGAAAAGATTTTCTCTAAAACCGATCATTTAAGGAGCTTTGCACAAAAAGTCCTGGAGTTAAATCAGCTGACTAGACAGCAGTTGTGGGAGAAGGAGGGGATAAGGCAGAATATGATTCTCGTTCTATTTGTGGTTAAACAAGACTCAAAAGATACGGGTGAAACCCTGTAAACAAAGACATTATTGTTTTGACCCCAAAAACCTTTGCCCACGGCAACTTCCACAATTAAAACATCATCAGAAAAGCCACATCAGCAATGTCACACACAATGCCCTTTTTGCTAAACAATCACTGCTTTGATGTGTAAACTTTCTATGGAGAGGACTTAACTTTGATGTACCAACGCAGGGTATTCCTGTTCATGTGCATAACTAATAATGAATTTTGAAACTACCAATGAGATAAGTCATATGTAAACTTAACGAGAGAGAGAGAGAGAGAGAGAGAGAGAGAGAGAGAGAGAGAGAGAGGTGTCAGACAGTAAAGTTTTGGGAAGCAGTAACTGCAAATCCAGACAGAAATGTGAAGCACAGAAAGGTGAGGATAGACAAAAAAGAAAGCTAAAAAGCTAACCTGTCCCATCAATGAACAGCCTAGGGGGGAGGGGAACCGGAAGGATGGAGAAGGACAGAGAGGAGAGCTGCTATGGGATGGGAGGGGTAGAGCAAGTGGAGGGAGGGAGAGGGAACAAGATAGAAACTCAAGAGACACAAAGCTAAATGTTCCCTTTTCTATTTTTGCAGGGAACACGGGGACTGGAACAGGTACTGCAGGCATCAGGTTAATGATTGCATCGGAGCTGCATAAAGATCAACCTCTCCCAACCGTGGACGACATGCTACAGCGCTTTTCAGCTGAGCCGAGCGCTTGGGCTACCCAAAAGGCCTCAGTAATGACACCTAACAAGGTCACCGTACCAACGAAACCTTCCCATGACCCATTCTGCCCGTAGCATGGCCGTGTTTGCTTTCGCTGACTCTGTTTAGAGATAAACATGTGCCAGCCAGACGTTAGGTTTCATAAACACGCAGAACCCTCAGGGTGTCGAGGCAAGCCATGCGTTCACCACAAACGTACAAACACAGAACCACCTGCAGAATCAAATGGTTAGCAGGCTGATTTGCTCAAAGGTTATTCGCATCAAGAGATATACCTCCTGTCATTTTAAATGTAAAGTGAGTGTTTGGATTAAATAGGCAGTGGCTTGCACACGTAATCATTTTGTCACGTTACAACCACAACCTTCAAAAAAATAAAATAAAATTAATGATTTTATGTGCCACAAATTGTTTTCAGAAGTATCCTAATGAGAAAATATACTCTCACTATGTGCAGTTTAAACTTAGTACAAGCTCAAATGCTTTTTATGGTAAAACAATTAGAGGAAAACTATTTAAATGTGATAAAATTGCTGAAAATTAGGATAACAATGTTTTCAAATTACTCTTTATTTGCTATTAAACACTGTCCCTACTACTCTGTGATCACTAGCATCTCCTCTACTAAAGGAATACTCCCAGTGTGAGCAATATAGGAAGTTAGTACATTCAAATATTGTGGGATAACACAACAGCAACTATTTATCATGCAGTCCACAAATCTGGACTTTATGGACAAGTGGCAAGAAGAAAGCCAGTTTTGAAAGAAAAGCACAAAAAAATAACCTTTGCACTTTGACACAGCTAGCATCTGCGAGAAAGCACTCTGGTCAAATCAGACCAGAATTTTACTAACGTCCTGAATACCCCATCTCTGTTATGGAACACAGTGGCGGCTGCACAATGCTGTGGGGAAAGTGGGGATACTTCTCCTCGAGAAGGACAGAGGAGGTAATCAGAGATGATGTGAGGATGCATGAAACTAAATACAAAGAAAACCTGAAAGAAAACGCGCTAGAGGCTGCAGACAGGTATGTCGACACACCCCACAAGACTTGCAGCTGTAATGGCAACAAAAGGTAGTTTTACTTGATTCGGAGGCGGTGGGGGGGATGAATATGCATGGGTGCCACCGTTCATAATAGTTATTTGAAGAAAAAAAGGAATGAAAATATGTTTTATTTCCCTTCCATTTTTATGCTCTAAGCTTAACAATGTAGTAGTCTGTCTTTCTCTGGAGTCTAGTACATGAAATCCCAAGTAAATAAGCTGACATTTGTTGTGCAAAGGGTATGAACTCCTTCACAAGCACAATAGAAATAGGAAACCAGCTCCTAGGTAAGATAAGTTTGTGGGAAAGTCTGCAGGACTGAAGAAGGTTTTCTGAACAATGCCAATGGAATCTATAGAAACTCAAGTTCTTTAGATCTATGGGGAACATTCACAGCAATGTCACTTTCATCAAATCCACAAAATTCAGCATAAAACTGCTACATAAAAGAGCAGTAAAAAAAGTAAACTAATTTGTTCAGTAAAAAATAACCAGAAAATATCACACACAACACAATTTTTTGACAATCTGATTTCAGTTTTTTGTATTAGTACTTCAACTTTGTTATATCCTAAAGGATGGATATGCTAGCTGTTGGGTTTTAGAAATATTTACTGTGTCAAGGCGTTGTTCATGTAATACTGTATCCTAGTTTACACTATGAGACAAAATATTACATTGTTCCTCCAGCTGCAACAATGTATTATGAGAGGTAAAAGCAAAATCAAGGTTGTTGACTTGGCACATTAGCATGAAACGTGCACATTTTTTTATCAATTAAGAAATAAGTTTTAAAAATAAATGCTACTTAAGATGACCAAAAGAAGAAAACAAGGCCTATTGTATAAGCATATCGAATATGCTTTAATTTGATACACTATCTGAATGCTGTGTACATTTTTAGCATCAATGACACTGAGAACAATGCTAAATAAGCACACAGGAGTAGTAAGCATGGGGTTCTTTACGCTCGCAGTTTGATTCCACAAATATCAAATCAAAGTGCGGTGTTTAACTTGGCCAACTTAAACGCTAAACACCAACTACTACAGGGTACTTTTTCCGCTAGTGGTTAACCTCTGGTGGTCAGTTTAGGTGATATTGTACAATATATTACTGAAGTTTACGTTAGCTTGCTGGAGATGTTCACTGATTGGTTGTACTGCACAAATATCTATTCGCCGACTGTGCGATTATAGTCACTAATTACGAACGACTCCTGCCACCATATGAAAGTTTGCAAAGCTTGGAAGAAACAGCCTAACCAATAAAGACAACGTTTGGATCTGTCCTTCAGACCAATCAAACCTCGGACTAGATTCCACCAATCAAGGTTTTTAAGGCTAAGTTCGTTCTGCAACTGACACCATTCGAGCTCTCCTTGAGCTGGCCACTGCGTTCATTAATCCCTGTTGCGAGAACCAAAATGGCGCACACAGAACACCAGTTTCATGACCGCCCGTGATCCTTTGAGCGGGCCACCAATAAGCGCCTCAGAGAGCGGGGAGGGAAATGGCGCCTGTGTTCATCTTCCAAAACAATCGTCTATTGGTCAAGAACAGCAAATGAAATTAAGCCAAGTAATTGCCCCCACTTTCGAACATCATAGACAGCTTTCGTGATAGCAGTACACACGTAAATTTATCTCAGGTTCTTACTCACTTTCTTTTACGGGTTCGTTCGAAGTGAAGTCCGGCTCAGCGTATTATTTATTTTATTTAGCTAGCAAAGGGAAACAAGATGGCTGCTGACTCGAACCGGAAAGACATTTACGCGATGACGTAGGAGCTGCGTACAAAAAGACCGGCGGAGTTCAATACGAGTTGTTCACATCATTCACATCACCTGTAACGCCTACAAAAATTAAAACTATCTTTTGAATTCTTATTTCTTCAAGGTGGTTTTATAAGAAAAAGAATATTCATCGAGATATAAAATAACTTTTGTTTTTGATAGAGTACTCACTAAATTATAACTATTGTGATGATAAAATAGAACACAAATGTAAAGAATAAAATAAAATAATTTTCTTTTAATTTATCGGGCTCAGTTTTACATTTCTTTGAATCGGAGTACGCAGATTTTAATAATTGCACAAGATTTATTTCTACTGTGAATTTGCCCTTTCTGTAAAGCATGTTTTTCTTAGTTCTGTTTTCCATATTTTTGTAAATCTACGTGCTTTGACTGTCGGTTTGCTGCTGGTACAGACAAAAGAAACTATTCTATTATAAACTAACGCCAAGAGAAGCACTTTACAACTACCAGAAGATCAATTAGATTTTTTCTACACTATGTTTTGAAGGAGTTCTGAAAGATTTGACTTGCAGTTGCAAAACAAGGAGTTTTAAACCAACTAAAACCTGCACTAAACATTAAATGGACAACATTAATCAAATCATTACACTTATGCCAATAAAAAAATTTTTTTAAAAGTACAGCAACAGAGAAACTCTTTATTGGTTACATAAAATGGTCAGGTTCTAACATTGCAAGAACTGAACTTTGATTGGTATCTAAAGAACACACAAAAAAATCTAAATCAGATTTCAGTTCTCAAACATTTTAGGCTATTTTCTTGCGACAAGATCCATGAGAGCACAGGTGATTTTATCCATATTTGAAGAGTAGCGAGGCTCACGATGCATCCTGCTGTCTTGTTCCATTTGGAGTGAAGGTACAGAGGAGTGAGGGTCAAAATAGTTCTCAGATGGAGCTTTGTAGTCATGAGGACGCATGGACTCAGGATATTGAGGTTGGTTATCTAGACAACAAAATGTGGATTACCACCATTATTAACAACATAACCTACATATTCTTGTTTCACAGGTGAAAGGTAGTCATTAAAACATTTCACAAATCAAAATATTTGTCTCGTCAGATGGATGTCTTAGCCTGGGAAAAAATAAATTGAGATATTAAGTATAAGAGCAGCTCTCCTGTTCATTGTTGGGGTGCCTACAATTTTTTATGTAAAATTCCTTAAATCCATATGATAAAAGTTTTCAGTCCCATGTATAAATCCAAAAGATAACTTTAAATTCACTGCAGATTTTTTTTTTTATTACTGAAGGTCACAGACTCGTGGACAAAGAGGTGGGTGGGAGGACAAGCAGATGGATGAATGGATGCAACATTTACATAAAGGGATAAGGAACAAAGTCTGGACAAACACATTTGCCATACTCCATTTTCTTTTTCCACACTCATCAAGGCCTGGAGAACATCAGCAGCAGCCTAATCAAATCAACTCAGACAAAAGAAGAAAGTCAGCTTTGGGAATAGACAGTTCAGTTTAATCTTCAAAACTATCTCAAATTCTTTACATACAAGTTAATTTTTGTCAAGATTTTGGTTTTCATTCATTGGGTGGACAGTCAGCGTCTCATTTACACGTTGGCAGCATAAAACACTCATCTCGTGGTCTTACAAACACACTCACAATAAGCTGATTCAAAGTAGATAAACATGATTTTGAATTCACTCACAATTTTGTTTCATCCTAGCTACTTAGTAATTGCTTACGTTATGGAAAGGGGTTGCATGTTAATCTTTCCAACATTTCCTTTAGTTCCAAATTCACTTAACATGTTTAGTGGTTTTATGAGCTGAAGATGGCTTCGGCTCATAAAACTGCTGCCCCTGATCTGGCAGCTGGATAAAGGCCATGTCACCGATTAAATGGCCACATTGTCAAGCTCTAATTAGACTTCAGTGTCATATTTTCCTCCTTTAAGCATGATCTTAGGGATGACCTGCTAGACTGAAAACAGGTTAAACTTGTGCCAGGTAGCTGCAAATATGTGGTGCTTCTTATGAATCCTACTTCTACTTGAAGCATCAGGCTGCACTCTTCAAATCATGGTCTGCATCAAGTTTCGTGTCAATGACATACCTTCAAAACGACTTCTGCTGGAGTGTCTGGGCTCCCCGTGGTTGTATTCATGGAACCGCTGTGCAGGTGTCTGATCGCGCTGCTCCCAACCAAGTCTGTTACCGTTGTTGCAACCGAGCTCTTCGGATCGTCTGAGGTCAGACTCGTCCCTTGCGGGTCTGTCATACTGGTATACCTGAGGAAGCTGTGGGTTCGGGTTTAGGTCGCTGTAATTTTTGGAGACTTTGGCTCGACCGTGGTCATACTGCTTTAACGAGACAAATATGCTCTGTTAGTTCCAGTTTCCTATACAATTTTAAATTTTTCTACATATTGTCCAAAACTCTTCAGTAAATTTTTTTTTTGCCATTTTTTAAGACACAAAGTTCTCCCCGAATTTATAGCAAATGTTTTTACACTGGTCAGCCTTCAAATATGAAGATGGCAAACAAAAAACAAAAAAAACACACGGTAATTAAGAAGATGAGTAAGGCTGGACAGTTAAACTAATAATGGATGCATATACAAAGGGATCTATTGATTAACACAAACAGATTGAAAAATGGATTGTCAACGGCTGGATGGAGAGAAACAGTGGACGGATGGGTGATGAACAGAAAACCAGAGGACAGATAGATGAAATAGTGAACAAAGTTTGGAAATAATGTTTTTTTTTTTTCTGGATATACTTCAACTCTCTAATTTAAATGATGAATAGGAACAACACAAATCATTCTTTCTATCAGATCAGTGTTTGTTATGGTCTCTCAGGCATAAAATACAGCTTCAGGTGGAAACATACCCCAGCTTTCTCCATCTTTTTGCTCTTAAATTCTTCCAGAAGTTTGGAAATTTTGCTCTTCAGGAAGTTGGCCTCTTCTGCATTATCAATTTCAACGGTTTTCTAAGGGAAAAGTAAAAAAAAGCAAATTTTAAACACCAATTTCATGATTACATCCAGGTTAGTACATGGAACAGAGATTGTTGTGCATGTACCCAGGGATGTGTAATCTTACCAGAAGGTCAAAGATGCTCGTCGTGTCAAAGCCTCCTCTACTGTAGACTTCCCCTGCTCCATGATGTGAAGGCTTTAAAAAAAAAAAAAGTATCAAAATGAGACCATGAGTCACATTGATTCACTTCAGTAAATCTTGGACCTTAACTAAGAAGTTATAGATCTGCAATACCTTAATAATCATCTTACCAGAGGTTCTCTGTAGTGGATGTCCGGCCTCATCGGTGCATCAACTGGTCGAACATCTGCACCAGTTTGAGTGTATGGAAGTCCATAATCATCTCTGTACCTGAAAGCAGAATTTAAAAAAAACATAAGAATTTTTGTCCCCAAGAAAATAGAAACAGGTGTCGTGCAGGGACTTTCATGGACAGAAATCTGTTCAGCCTTTACACTCACATCTCCTTTGCCATCTTTACTTCGTCTGGCGTGGCATCAGAAAAGCGGCTTTTTCGCCTGCTCATGCCTTCCTCGGCTCCGTTACCTTTCAGGAAGCGCCTGAACGGCTCCGGTATGTTAGACATGGCACTGGGACCTTCTCCGTGTGTCTGAGCTGAAGTTAGTCTCCCCCTCTTAAACGCCTCCTCTTGATACGAGTCTTTCCTTTCATGATGATAATCTTTAAGTATGTCAAAGGAAGACTCGCGTGAGCGATCGCCCTCGAAAGGAGCGGACAGGTTTCTCCTCTTGGCCTCTGGTTCACTTGACCCATGTCTTCTCATATTGTCAAGTCTGCCGGGTTCCCTCTCCAGAGACCTTCGCAGCTTTTCGTCTTCTGTGTACATCATCTTCGGAGAGGGCTGGTATCCTTGAGAACGAACTTGACCACGGCGAATTTCCTCAGAGTAGAACTCCTCCAGAGGGTCTCGTTCTGCGTAGGGTCTTTTATGAGCAGAAGCTTCAGGTAGATAATCCAGCGACTGCGGCGCAGTGGGCCTGTGATCGTACCTGGAAACGTCTCGTGGGTCAAGCACTGTTGACCGCAGTGGATCGTCGGCATATTCCGGCAGTGGCCTGGTGTAGCAATCAAGGTTCATGCGATCCTCTCGGTAACTTGGACCTTCCATGTAATCCGCTCCTCTCCGTCCCTCTTCAAAGCGACCGCGGCTGAGATGATCTGGATAGATCCCGGAAAAATCCTTCTTTGGGCGATACTCCCGCAATTCAGGTAAGAGGGGAGGCACATCGGGTACGAATCTTTGCCTCTGCTTTGGAACTATAAAAATAAAACACACTCCTTTACTTTTGGGGGGGAAAAAAATTGAAAATTACTAAATCAAATATGACTAACACTGGCATGTCTGATCATCAAACAGAAGAAAATTAAATTCCTTTGACAACTGTAGACGCTTTGTGTTAAATATGTATACTGACATCTAGAATGGGTGACATGATATTAGACTGTGAGGAATAAAACAAGTTAACGATCTATAGAAGCAGAAAGATCATCTGGCAGTCTAACCAGAACCATATGATCTCTAGAAAACACACCGAATGCAGAATCTGAGTGCTAAGAACTAATCCACTTTAAAATGCAACACAACATAGGACACCACTAAATCGCTATTCATTAAAAATTACTAAGTTCAGGAAAAAACCTCACACAATCAGCTGGGATTGCAAGAGGAAAAAAAAAAATTGTGTCGTATTAAAACGACAGGATGTGAGGTAGATTTAGCACAGCATTTCAGAAACCTGATGAAATAAATAAGTCCAAATAAGTTTTAAACAAAGTGCTAGAATATTATAAACTATCAAGTTTTAATTTTATATCAACTATTACTTAACTTACTTCATAAGCTACATATAAAAAAAATGTGCATGATTAGTAGACAAAATTATTCATAAAAAGGATTTCCCACAACAACTGATTTGACTGTACCTCTTGTGATGTTCAGTCTTCCTTCAACCCCCTTTCTCAACAACGGCTGAAATACAAATGTGAGGACAGGAGTTACAAAAGAAATATGATTAAAAAAAAAAAATAAAAAAAAAAATAAAATATATATATATATATATATATATATATATATATATATATATATATATATATATATATATATATATAATAAAAGAATGTCTAACTTCTGGAACTCCTCGTCCATTTTGTCTTTCAACTATCTCCGCTTTGGCTCGCATTATCTTCCCTCCTTGGGTGTTTATGGTTTGACTGTCCCAGGTAACTAAGTCCGGCCGTTTTATCTCCTATGAATACAAACGATTTGTTAGGGTGTAGGAAAAAAGCAAAAAGTTTTTTTTTGTTGTTTTTTTTTTTTTTGTTTTTTAATACAGCGGTGATGCTTTACCACATATTTCTGCCGGTGTTTACGACCAATCACGTGGCAGACCATTTCTGCAAGGTTGGATGTCTGACTGCATAACTTGCAGGTGTATCTGGCACCCAACTGTGGCTCAAAATTGGCCACTTCTTCCAAAAAATTCAAACCTAAGATAAAAGCAGGGGAAAAAAAATTATTAATCTTTTTTTACGCAATACCACAACAACAGAAAATGTTTGTACCAATGTATTTACCAATAATGGGCTCATCGAGATTCAGGTATTCCAGGTAGTGTAAAATGTCCTTAAACTTTGGCATGATATGTTCTCTGACAGCCTTCCCTGAGAAACCAAACACAATTAGTCAAAGAAATCACAGAAGGAGAAGGGGTTTAGTCGTCCAAATGCTTTGTTCAATTACAGCTCAAAACTGAGCACAGCATCACATTTTAACCCATGTACAAACTATTGTCGCAGCCAACACATTTTTTTTTGTTTGAAGTATTTTTTTTTTAGTTTGGAGCTATCTGGTTTAGACTGAGGTTAAGTTGAGAATATTGTTTTAGTCCTATTCTTTGGTTCTAAGAACCTTTAAACCAAAAACCATGCAATAAATTCTGTTTGGGTGATGGGTGCAGCTAATTACTTGAGCATTAGAAACGCATGCAGAATGTTTTATTTATTTTTTAAACAATTAAAATGCTTACCGTTTAACCAAACATTCGGTTAAACGGATCCATTGGGAACCTGGAATCTGTCCTCTACCTGGTGCAGGTTAGCGAACGTGCACAGGTGTCGTGTCTCACCTTCCGGAGCTGTTTCTTAGTTTGTTGCGAATGAAAAGATGGATAATGGATGCATTTTCTTATTAAGAGGGTTGAGCTTCCACCTTGTGGAAGATTACCATTGAGGTCACTTGTATCCAATGATTTGTACTTATGGTGACGATCCATGTCATGACCAGATGCAAAGGTCAGAATGTAGATGGACTGATAAATTGAGAGCTTTACCTTTCAGCCCAGTCCTTTCTGTGCCATGACACACTAAAGTCATGCAGATGATTTCTGTAAATCCATGTCCTACTCCATCCACCAAAAGGCAGCTCATTCTTCTGGTTGATAACCATTACCTCAGACTTTGAGGAGCTGACTTTCATTTTAGCCATCTTTTGTAGGGTGGCAGGGCTCAGCTTTGAAGATGCGGCAGGGAGCATGGTCATCTCTACATCGCCAGAGGTCAAAGAAGGTAGTTCAGGCTTCGAGCCTGGGACCATGTTGGAATGAGCAACAAAGACGAAGTACAGTTTTTTCCCCTCGGAGTTGTTATTGCAAGGCCTTACTTCAGGTAAATGGATACAGAAAAAACAAGACAAGTTGCTCTGTAGCAATATTTTCCAATTTCCATCTAGTCATGTAATCCTGGAAGAGCAGCAGAGTGCAAGTCCATTTATTTCCTGGGATATTACAGCTTAAGTTCCATCAGCCGTTACTGTATTTTCTGTGTTTAACCAACACACCTGAAAGGCACGACCGTAAAATCCTTACACCACCATCCGATTTCAGGCTTTGGCTGACAAATAAATGTTTAGTATTGCTTCCTTTTCTTTAAGGTCTTCGCTGCTCTGCTCCTCACTCGTCTTTGAGCCTCATGACCAGATGAGGCCGGACTGCAAAACGTTGTGCAGTCTCTAGCTATCCAGTCCATAAACCAAAGCTCTAAGTCCACAATACCTTTAAAATATGCAATGTAATGAAAATATGGTTCTTGAGAGAAACAAGTGGGGGAGATTTGGCTTTTTTGAGATTTAAAATCAGGTCCCTGTATTCACACACAGGGAACAAATTAGGGGACTTCCACTGATGCTAGAGGCAGCGTTAGACAAAAAAAATCGATGGAAAAAAGAAAAAAAAAGTCCTGTGGGGGTAATTGTCGCTGAAGAAAAAAGAACCAGTTGCAGTGGTTTCTGCAATCATAAGATTTACATTTTTAACATGCCAAACTATTTCTGCAGCTAGAAAATACATCTTCTCTCATTAACATTAAGGTGATTCACCTTCTCCTCCTAAAACAGCTTAATACTAATCTTGGTCTTTAGTGGTGACAGTATTAGGTTGATTTAAAAAAATAAAAATAAAGAGATAAACTTCTGAGTGGTTACAATTTCCCATCACACAGTTTCTACAGTTCAAAGTACAATGAGATGCATCTGGATGTTCTTACATCACAAGCCACTTACAGTGGCTTCGGGCCAAAGGACGGTTAATTTAGGGCCTCGCATATAAAATATGCATCACATATCTCCCATTGTAAAGGTTTAATCACATTGATGGAGTGTGACGCCTTCGGTCATTCAGGACAAACTGACCAAAGGAGAAAAGGAGTCCAATTCTTGGCTCGTGTTTTTGAAAGAGGCTTGTGAAACCGGTTGGTGCCTCATAAAAAAAAAGTTGTTGTTATGGCTCTGAAAATCAACTGAAAACCGGTTAGTAGTATCAGTGCTGCTTTGAAAGCCAAAGCAGATTGAGGACAGGACTTGGTTGAATCTGCTGCAAAGTTGCTGCTTAGGTTGCTTACCATGAGTTCTGGTGAATCTGAAACTATTGAAATAAACATTGTGTGCGCAAGTATTAGGCAAATGAGCATAATTTTTAATGTGTACAGGTTTGTCTCTTTTGTAATAAGAGGAGATGTGGGTTAAGGAAAACTGCGTATATCACAGTGGGCAGCTTTTATCCTTCAGGAAAAATGGGCCAAAAAGATTTACTCTGAATTATAAAACAAATTGCAAAACGAGCTCGGGGGATTAAATATTCTGCTGCAACGATGTTGTGAGAAACTTACTGAGAGAAAGAGGAAAGCAAACACAAATGAACTGCCAAAGAGTTTAGGATAATCAGCTACCAGAATCCCTTTCTCTTCCAGTGTCTTCATAGTCCAAATGTGCAACCTACCTGGAGTACAGACACAAAGCCAAGGTAAACGAAAGCCGAAACCCGACCACCACTGAAGAAACGTGTGTTTTTCACAGATTTTATGAGCTGATGTGATCAGAGTGACCCTTGATGGTCCCTATGGACGAGACCATGGCTGGATCAGTAACCGGAACAGAGCTTCACTTCAACCCAACAGACACAAGCAGGGTGTAATAGAGTACCTGTACAGCTGTTATTAAAGATGAGCTACTTAGACTTTTTTCCAGGTTGACAATGGAGTCTTAAATCAACTCCCAAATCTACAGATAGGTTTTAGGAGACATTCATCCGCCCACAAGACAGGAAAATCTCCATCTTTTAGGAAAACCTGGATTTTCAGGAGAAAACAGAGCTTCATCACATGCATTCAAGTATGTGGCAAGCCAGAAATAAAAACCTAAGCGAGCTCCTGACATGATCTAAACCCCATTGAGAACTGGTGGGTCCTTCTTAGATGCGAGCTTTACAATGAAGGAAAACAGTCGACCGTTCTTAAGCCCATTCTTCATCCGATTCTTCCACAGTCCACCCCGGCCATATTCATCTCCACTTACAGATCTTGCGTGCGTCCTCCCTGCTTTTCATAACCACCTCAGGGGTGGTACAAGCTGCCCCACGCTGTATTGCGTGCAAGATTTCACAACCCTGCAAGCAGCACATCTCTCAACAGATGCAATGAAGAAGCAACTAACAGTCTGCTCCACGTTCTGTCAGGGCTACTTACGGTTTTATGCCAGCTGGTGTGAAACACCGCAATTATATAACATTAGTTTGGCATGACTTGAATATTATTCTTTTGGATTTCTTTTTTTATGGAGTGCACAACGTGCCTTTCCTCTCAGTAAAGTTCATGTGTGGATATTGGTGTACACAGTGGCGCAACTGCACATTATTCAGGTGGATGCGAAAACATAAATCGGCACCCCCCCCGACAGAAGGAACTTCAGGGTAAAGGACCGACGCTCACCCCACCTCCCCCATCCCCCCGAGGGGACGATACGTGGAGTGTAAAACTCGCTACATGTACGTCGTTATGTGCGAGAGGTGAAGGAGCGTGAGGCGCGCTGAAGTGTATGGGAAAACATAATCGGTGCGTCGCCCCCTCCAGACGGGGTTTTGGCGCCCCCTCTGGTGCTGCGCCCCTATGCGTTGCATACGCTGCATACCCACTTTTTGCGCCTCTAGGTGTACATCTTTTGACTGCATTACCTACTTCCAAAAAAGCTGAGTCCAAAAAAAACCAGAAACCCAAAGTTCTCCACTGCTGAGAGTCACTGAAAATGACGTCAATTTAGCATCGACCACAACTCCTGAGCGCTCACGGCCCACCCAGGGTTCCATCTGTACCCGTAATAGTGAGGAATATATCGCTAATGGAGACCGACACAGCTTGGCTGGAACCGAACCAGCTAGAGTGAGACTTGGAAATGGAGAAGAGGCTTTAGAGTCTGTGGTCGCTGCTGCACCAAAGATATATCGTCAGCAGATCAAGAAACCGACAGATTTTGTGAGTGGAAAGTTTGTGATAGTTATTTAAAAAGGGTGGCTATGTTAGTCAGTTTTTAATATCATAAATGTTTTCTTGGGAAATGTTTCATTTAGATGCACAATGTTACTGCACAATGGTTGCCCAATAATTGTGGACACACAAATATGTCCCAAGAACGCTGAAACATCACTTTCTTAACCGTCCCACAAACTTTTTACCCTCTGTGCAGTCCTGTGGTGTCACACTGACCCCGCATGCACTTTAAAAAAAAAGAAAAAGGGTGTGGGGGAGTAGAGGAGGGTTGGTATAGTTTTGGGAACTGACGGTCTGACGGGATACCTTCCCCGCTTCCCGACAGTGACATAAGCCATGCTCCTAAATGTCGCGGAAGTGTTTAGTAGTCTGAAAATTAACATTTTAGTACTACTTTTGTTCAGTAATAAAATTCTTAAAAATACAACTTGCCTAATAATTGTGCACACAGTGTATAAGGCAGAAATTTTGTATGGCTGTACAACGCTACCGACATTTTTTAAATTCTGTCCTTAAATTATAACTCGATGCCCCTTCTTCAAAATTATATTTAATGCGGTTTAAAGTTTAGAGATTTGTTTGAAGATTAGGCCCACTTACCCTCAGCAACAAGAGCATCCTCTTTCTGCCAGGAATAAAAGGAAAACAATAGATATTAGGTGAAATGATGCTGAACAAACAGCACAACTCCAACTTTTCTAAAAAAAAAACAAAACAAGAAAAGTAAGTCATTAAAAACATTTATAATCAAGCTTACCAGAGAACTCATGTACTCTTGCTTAGTCATACAGAGCTCAATTATACTCACATGGCCAGTTTTTTTTTTTTTTTTGCAGCATATTCAGGTCTGCAGAAATATGTACACCCTACATGCCCAGGTCAATTATTTGTGGACAAGTCCAAATAAATGAAGAAATTTTTCTTCGTTATAGAAGAACCTGCACACAGGTTTTTCTGTAAACTGATGAGAAGATGTCTGTCATACAAACAGCAGCAGTGTAGATGTGGAATCAATTGATCCTGATGAAATATTTCTGCCAAGCAAGAGCACTTGATATAGGGTTCCACTGTGTCAGCACACAGTCGATTCAAGTTCATTTTCTCCAACACTCAGTGGCCCGATTAAAGATCCATCTCCTTTGGGGTCGACAATTTCCACCCCAATACTTACAAATTAAATGTTCAAGTAAGAGATGTGCAGATGTACTTCATTCTTCAAGCTCTGTCAAAAATGCAAGTGTTGTTTTGAAGAAAAGTAGTTGGCTTTGCTTTTACGAGATGCATTACGCCATAAGACATCAAATCTGCCGTACCAAGGCAAATCTGTTTCCTGAGAAGCTGTAATTAGATTTATATAGATCAAGAGGAACATGTAAAGTCCAAACAAATTCAAAAAGCAGCAGAAAAGCAATCCAAAACATCCGCTGTAGCCAAAAAGTGTAACTGAAGATGCTGACAAGTCACTGATATTGCCACAAGACAAAGGGTAGTTGGATAATCCTTACTTAGCTGAATACCCACCATGAAAATTGTGATCATCTATCAGAAAAATACTTCAAGGTGAAAATTAATTAAGCTTGCTTGAAACAATAGCTAAGGAAATCATAACAACCAAAAGGTAGACCAGCTTCTCAAAAGTCTTAGTCATAGCTGATAAGATGGACCTTGAAACAGGGTCAGGTCAAACATGATTTCTATCGTGCGGGAAGAAGTGGAGGTGATTGAGGAATATAAATACCTTGGTGTTCGCCTGGAGACACAACAATGAATCTGTTTACAAAAAAGGAACTGAGCAGAATTTTCCTTCTTGAGGAATTTTAGGAAATTCTAGGTTCAGAGCAAGATGCTGTATATCTTCTGTAAGTCTGTTGTTGAGATTATACCGTCTTCTGCAATCATCTGTTGTCGCAGCAGCATCAAAGCCAGGTACCTTCAAAGGTTCAACAAACTGATAAAGACAGATTGTTATCTTCTGGGGACTGTGTTGTAAAGGATGTTTGGGATTAACCAATAACCCCAGCATCAGATAGGTGACCGCCAGACGAGTGACAAGTGAAACACATGGTTTCCTGCTGAAGTCCATATTGAGGAACAGGATGAATCTAATTTCATCTGAAGTTAGAGGCCATCACAAATTACCTCTTTAGGTTGATTTTTCTTTAAGTCCTGTTGAATCACATGGAAGAAACACTTTAAGTTTAAAGTGCCAGTCTTACCTAAATGTATCCAAATATTCATGCCTGGAACAAAAAAAAAACCTGCAAGCACTGTTGAGACAAAAGTCTTACTCAAAAGTCTTACTCGAGTGTGCTCCTCAATATTTCCAGTGTTGCAGTCACATCTGGAAAGTAAAAGTGACTCAAGAGACGGACAACACTTTTCCCACATTTTTTTTTGTCTTGAAAAAAACCACAGTGAATTTAGAAAAGAGGAAGCCAAGTCCAGTCCTCAAAGGCAATTATTCTGCAACTTTTAGATGAATCCCTCCTCCAACACACCTGAATGAAATGTGAGTGACATCCAGATTCTCCAGACCAAGCAGAAATCCATCCAGTCTTCCAGCTAAGTGTTTGTGGCAAAACCAAAGTCTTTCAAATCAATAAAGCCAGATAAGGAAAAACAGATCACAGGAAATCCATTAACAAGAATAAAACACCTCAATTTTATATCGGTGTTGAAGAGTTTTTTCTTATTTTCACACAAAGTACCACCTTTTTTCCTCCGGTCTGTAGGAACAACAACAGTGTTGTTCTTTTGGGAAAAAAAATGTTTTGTGAAACAACAAAAACAATGTTGCAGTTTGACAATTATCTACATTCAAGGCAATTTTCCATGACTACAAAACCTTTCCCTAATAAACTGTACCTTTAAATGTCCCGGTGTGGTCAGGTGTATCTTGTAGAGGGTGTTACCTCTAAGAGATTTTTCACAGATCTGGGTTAAACAGAAAAGTCAGTCAATATAAACAGTATTACAGAGCAAATTTTTACAGAGATTTCTGTTGTCTTTCAACCCAAACACTCATTTGAATGCTTTCCTTATTTAAAATATATCAGATTAAAATGTTCACGCAAACATCCAACTGCAGGAAATCAACATGCAACTAATAAGCTATGTGTAGAATTTTTTAATTGAGTTCTAGGTGAAAAAACAAAGAAAATAAAAATAAAATAAAAAAATAAAAATCTAAATTGAATAAAAACAACACCTCACAGTCATCTAATAAATATATTGAATGTTTACATGATCTAAGTATCACTATAATGACGGAATTAAAAAACGTAGAAATGCATACGTTATATTAATAATTGGTATACCTTTAATGTAATATACTCTTTATAACATATTTTATACAGCAATAGTAATATTCTGCATAAACGTAGATAAACGGCGCCATGCTTATATTGTAGTAAATGGACTAAAGCTAGCCTTGCCTGGCTAACCCTGCATGACCCACGCTGTTTCCGATTCCTTCAAGATTTTTCTTTCAGTGGCAAATGCATGCTGGCCAACTCACTGTGCATTCGATGAAACCATCATCCTCATCGTATGGTGTTTCCAAATTATCCATTTTCTTTACTTTTTACGTGGCACTTACGAGCTAATATTAGCTTACCAACGGTTTAGCTTAGCTAGTTTTTCTGCAACGATAGACGCAATAATTTGTATGGCACTTCAACAAGTGACGTTTTTCTCTTTTAATACTGATTTATCAATATTTAGTTGCTCCTAAAAAATCAACTTTACGTTACAACGGTTATGAAGTAAGGCAACGACTGCAATTAAAGAAAGAATCCTTTTAAAATGTAACTACTTCCTGTATGTTTGTGGGGTTTCTAAGGAACGGTCCGGAGGGGCGGGATAATTGACATCAAGCGCTACTGCTACAAAAACGGTGCGCCGGTGTTACAAATGAGCCCACACGCAGGAAAACGTTCCCTTTTCTAAAGGGTGTCCTTCTACGCCCCCTGTTGGTCATATATCCTTCAGACATTCTTTATATATTCTGTTTATTCTGTTTTATAAAGCATTTGCTTGAAAGTGACAAAAACAAAGGAGGTTTTATTCTAGCTTTGGAAACTGGGGCACTTTTCAGGCTGCATGACACATTTGATTGGAAACTATAAAGCATCACCGTAAACAACACAACACAAAATTCACTCAATGTGTAAGCACACCATAGGTAAAAAAAGAAAATACCCAAGCTACTTGTATCTTGATCTGGTTGATGAATACAAATCATAAACACTTATGATTTCCACCATGTTTACATGCAAATGTGTGTACACTGAACAAGGTTTTTAGACAATCCTTTCACAAACAGGGTTCATGAAAAGCGTAAACACATAGTTTGCTTTTTTGGAACCTGCATGTCCAATGTTTTCTGACAATCTCAAAATATAATTTTTTTTCCAACACACTTTATAAAATCAGTGATTCCAACTCGAGCAACTGCCACAGTGATCTCTAACAAAAAAAGCTACGTAAATATGTCGAAACAATGTGAGGCATTTTACAAAAAACATCCCAATACTGGAACTCCTGAATCATCAACACTTAAAAGGATCTGCACTCTGATGTTTAACCTTAAGTTGCCAAAAAAGAAAAAAAAAATCACACCAGTCACACCACTTTAAAGCTGTAAAAGTTAGACAGCAGGTGTCACCACATGAAAGTCCTGTGATACAATTTTAACTTATCCTTAAATTAAAAACACGAGCTTGCAAATGGAGATGTGGACACTTGGGGCTCAAGAGACGTGGATAAATAGTCCAGTGAAGACAGGTGAGAACAGATGCTGCTTCGGTTCGGTCTGTGTTGAGAACTGGTGAGAAGGCGAGTTTCGGCAGTCATTTGGAAGAGTTGCGATGTCCTTCTGAAAGGTTATTGAGGCGCAATCGCAGTTCTTTCCGGACCTGCGACACCATCGTCAGTTTCCTCTTGTATTCCTGAAAAGTGTCCCGAAAGAAGATAAAATAAGAGTTTTGTCTATAATAATATTGTGCAAGTAGTCGTTTTTAGCCTGAACTTATCTGAAGCTCATAAACGCCACAAATACCACATTTCTGCGCCAAACAAATTTATACAGAAGTGTTGCATTTACACTCTGTGAAACGAGTTTATTTATCTGAGGTTTGTGTTTAGATTTCTGACTACATGTTTATCTTCATGTGGTTAGTCCAATACTTCAGTGTTCCAGCATAAAAAGAAAATACCATGTGACGATTTATAGTTGCTTCAACTTCAGCAATTACTAATCTCTGCAACAGTATTTTTAAAATGTCACCATTTGCTTTGGCGTCACTAGTGCCTTACATTATATACTTTGTGTACACAAAATCCACCAGTTCTAATGCTTGTGGATGAACGCTTCTGCAAAATAAAGTCTTAATTTAAATATTTAAGAAGTGAAGTCGGCTTGCCAGCTGATATGGGATTAAATAAATAGGAAACGTTTGGATGAACTTGTAAATGCACCATTTTAGGTTATCTTCGGTCTTTACAAATGTTTTTATCTCTGCTGTTTTTGTTGTGTACATTAATTTTTAGATCATTCTGAACATCTGGTCTGTTCATATGGGCTGTTCAGGCTGCCCCATCAGATAACGTGCATAATTTCATAACTCATTCCTAAAATAAATGCTTTTATTGTTCCAAGTCAACTCAGAATTCACATTTGTATTGAACTGAACTCAACCTAATTTAAATTTTGCTACTAAAAACAAATTCTTTGCAATACCTTAACTTTGCCATAGGGCTAGAAAATGTTCGTCATGTAAGAATGCGGTAAGCCTCAGGGCAAAATAAAAAGCACACAAGAACCATTTCAGTCTTTAATTTTCACTTTTTATTAAACACCTTAGTGAAGACATGTGATATGCTTTGTTTTTCTCCTGGATTCCTGTGGATAAAGGCTGCACACAGCTGTCACTACACAAAGAAGCATGTTTATGGGAAAACCGTTAGTCTTTATTTTAGATGACCGAATGTCAAATACTTACCGTATGGATTCGGAATCGGAGCTAAAAGAAACGTTTTTTTAGAGGTAAAAAGTCATGGTCAACCTTATTTTGGTTTCCCCAACAGCCAAGAGCCTTCCTAGCATTACTTGATAACTTAGACACAACCCTTGCTTTAAATAAATAGCAGAAACATATTAGTTTCATTTAAGATGTGAAACTTTAATCTCACTGCTAGGACAGGAGAAGCCTAAAACCGAATAAGAGGAACACAGTTGTGACTCAGACAAGACGTAAAAGTGAATTATTTAGAAGGAAAACAGAAAAGTGATGTACGCACTTCGAGTTTCTGCTCGTTCTGGGTCAAGCCGTCCTTCTGGCTCTGCAGGAAGGTCGTAAGTGTGCGCGTCAGCTGCCTCCTGTCGTCAATCTCCGCGGCCAAGCGACCGCTGTAGTCGGCTAAAAGCATGCAGGCTTCCTCGACCATCCGGGAGAGCCGCTCGCCCGACTCTTTGTCTGAATCAAACAAAAAAAATTCAGAAACAAAAGACAAAAAGGTCAGCAGGCAGGCAGCCATTCAGTCTTACATTTTTATGGCGAGTAAAGTCACTCTCCCGAACTATCAGGAGTTTGAATTTCTATGTATGCTGCAATTCATCATTACGAGAAGCAGAAACGTTACGGTGCTTTTCCACACAAAGTTAAATCTATTTTTATTTGGATTTCATGTGACAGAACGACACAAAGCGGTGCATATTTGCAAAGTGGAAAAGCTGCGGTGTCTATATCTGTTCAGAAAGAAATGCTTTATTACAGCATCTAATAGATGCACATTATTGATATATCTAGAAATTTTGCACATGCGCACAGCGCTGGAGGGCAAATATCAATCAAATAATTATTTCCCCCCACCCCCCGCTGTAAAAGCAGAGGCAAACTTTATGTCTCCATGTCTACCTGTGATCCTGTGAAGGAGGGACGTGTCCTGGACCTCGGCAGGAAGAGAGGAGATGCGCTGCCGCAGCACCGAGTCGCTGGAGGCGGCGTTTTCGAGTTCCTGCAGGGCTCGAATTAAATCTGCCGTCTGTGGGTGAAGAACGATACAAATCAGGGACAAAGTGGTGGGGGGGGAAAGGAGCAAGAATGGGCTATTTAAGAGACAATGATGAGAAATAATGAAAGTCAGATTTATGAAGAAATAGTAGTACAAATACAGTTCAGTTTTGTCAACTTCCTGCATTAAACGCTGCGATTTTCAAAGACACCACCTGTGGAGGATCAGCTGGGGAGCTACGGGAGGCGAAGCCCTCGTCGTCAGGGTGGATCTCCTCATAAGACCGTTTCTTAGGTTTCTTTTCTCCATCTACAATTTTTAGACGAGAAAGACAAAAAAACACGGAAAATAGAGAAAAGATCAAACTCAGAGGTTGCTCCGTATTCAACTCCACCCCGACGTTACAGCATCACACTATGCCCCCGCAAGAACGTGTCTGGATTATGTTACGATTTAAAGCCGACGTTGTTGCTGAACCCAAACAGGTTGGTGTTGAACTTACAGAGGACCTCTGAGAGCTGCTCCAGCAGGTTGTTCTCATACACCGCTCTCTCCTGCCAGATGGACAAAACCCGACCTAGCTGTTTCTTGCAGCCCTCCTCCCCCTCCCTGAACAGGGGAAAAACACCCGAAACAAAACACATTCGCTTTTAAACACAGGACCGACAAGCCTTCAATATTCTGCTAATCCAGATTCGTAAAAAAAAAAAAAAAAAAATCAAACCCGACCTGTTGACGTGTTTGAACGCGTCAACGATGACCGGCGCAAAGTCCTGGGTGAACTCCGGTCCTTTTCTCTTGCTGTTCTGAATGACGTCGTTGGCCAAGTAGAGGAAGGTCAGCTTGCGCGATACCTGAGCTGCTCTCACACACACACACACACACACACACCACACACACACACGCACACACACACATGTTTGTGTTGCTATCTTTGTGGAGACTTTCCATTGACTTCCATTCATTTCTACAGCCTAAACCTTACCTTTACCCTTTTCCTAACCATCACATACCTAACCCTAACCAAAACTCAATTCATACCTTAGTCCTAACTCTGACCCCTGACCCAAAAACAGGGTTTCCCCTCGTGGGGACCAGACTCCGGTCCCCACAACGTAGTATATGTCAGGAAAATCGTCCCCACAAGGTATTACAAACAAACGCGCACGCACGCACGCACGCACACACAGCGGAGAATGTGGATGTGACGAACAAAACCGACAGAAGAGCTGGTCACTTTCGCTGCTCTTGCGGTCTATCGCTTCGCAGTCAGTAAGGAGATTTCTTACTGACCATCCGCCTCCAATTAATATACCACTCAGTGATTTTGATTGAGTCGCGGCTCCCAACTTAATATTCCGAAGTCGGTGGGGCCCAAATGGGGATCATAACCGCAATCGAGGGAAATGAGGTTGCAATGTACAATCTGATTTATTACTTGGTTTTTGGTACATATATTGGAAACAGGTTGAGACAAAACAGTAACAAAAAGGGGGGATTAATTGTTTTGACTTTTTCAACTGAGCAATAGAAAAAAAGTAAAAGAAGTGTGTTACAATTAGAATAAAGTACGATCTCAATGCATCTTATGGATCTGTTCACTCTACTATAAATACTAGATTTAATCCCTATTCAAATAAAGAATAGTAAAACACTACATAATATCTTAGCATTATTTTTGAGTAGCACTTAGTATCAATTACATGGATTAATTTCCATTAGGGCTGTTGTAAACGAATATTTTAGTAATCGAGTAATCTATCGATTATTCTTACGATTAATCGAGTAATCGGATAAAAAAATAAAATAAAATGAAATATTGGTAAATCTGGCATAATACCGGTGTTACTATCAGATATCAATATCAGTCCAATTTTTCATATTTGAGCATCCCTAACAGTTGCTTTTTTGTAGTTTAGAAAACTAACCTGTAACAATAATAGCTCACTTTCTAAGTTAACCAGAAGAAAAGTTATAGAAAAATCTGAAATTATATTGAATTTAATAACAAAGAGGCAGGCTCACAAATATGCTTATAAAAAATGTCTACAATCCAGCTTTTAGTTTATGTATTCATCTTCAGTGAGTTTAATAGATTAATTAAACTCACCTTGCCACCTAACCTGTCACGCTTTGGGTTTGAAAATACGGGAAATGCCGCCTGGAGTGGGAGGAGAGGGCGAATGAACGAACATGGGGTGGAGGGGAGGAAATAGACCAGCGGACTGACGAACCGTTAGACCGGGGGACGAACACGGGGGGAAGCAATACGGGATATTTACGACACCTTCACTGGTCACACTCAGAAACTCATCTACCAGCCATGTACGATGCGCTCCGCCACCCGTTTCTTCAGACCGGGATATGAAATTTATTGTGCGGTTCGTCGGTAAAGCTACATTTACACGGTAAGCATCAGCTACTCAGCCGCCCGCCCTGTTCAGTCTATCCGCTCACCTCAGCGCTCTTCCCGCCGTTCGCTTTCAACCAGCAGCCCCGGAGGAGAAATGCTGCCGTACTCCAGGCATTCCCCCAGTCATTTTAAGGATGCTTATTGGTTCCCCAAAAACGCTAAAAAGTCGGGCATTATCATCAATCAATAAAATCCCCACGGGCCAATCTTGAAGATTGGACTTTATGCCGCTGAGACTTAGCTTTTGTCAACAACTCAGAGGCGGAAGTGAGAGCTCCGCGCAACGCAAATGAAGTCCCGGCCGGAACAAGGTGCGCTAACTAATAAAACATAAATTAACGAAGCTTCGAGGCAGGTAAATTTTCCTCGAGGAATTTTAGTAATCGAGGTACTCGAATCATTCGAGGAATCGTTTCAGCCCTAATTTCCATATTAGTCTATTATAAATCTTTGGTTATATTCTTTTTTTTCTTAAATTCAAACAACTTGAACAAGTAAAAAAAAAAAAAAAAAAACAGACAAAGGGTTTCTATTTCTGGACTGACAATGTTTTGAATGTTGTTGGACTGAGGTGAGCATAAACCTTGAGAGAGAACCATCTTTATCCCCCAGAGCTTTTCAGACACAACTGTCTGTTTTCCCCCAGACGCAGAGCCCCAAACTAAAACATCCACCTGAGATGTCATTAGGACGCTCGACTAGTCCCCTGCTAATAAGTCCGCCATTAATAGCAGCGCATAACATGTCTGCAACCCTTTCTTTGTCTTAATTTAGATACCATGACAACCAAATTACTCAATAAAACTAAAAGTGGTTTGCTTTCACAGGTGGCACAATGAATTATTATTAGAAGTGACACTGATGATTCTGTAGCCTTGTTGCTTTTACTGAAGAATTTCAAGGTAATTGGATGAATTGAATCCATCAACTACAAATCTTCCACAAGTGGCAGGCAAATTGCAGCTGATTAACCTCTTAAAACCGAAAAAGATGCCCATTTTCTGTGCCTGAAAATTGACTTCTACTTGTATTTTCTGCTCAAATTATTTTAAATCATGTTTAAATCAATTTTGTAAAGGCAAGAGGTGACTTGTTTAAATCTTGGTTGGAACCTTTGTTTTGTTTTTGAAATCGTATGTTTTGAGGCGCTTTTTTTGTCCTCATAATTGTTATCACTATTGTAGGGCAACTTAATAAAGATTATTATTATTACTTTTGTTATTACACGTGATACCAATGTGTAGTTTGATCACAGGGGGAAACACCACATTTTTTGACAACAGATTAACAAATTTTTGTTTGGCTCAAGTGTCCAACAGATTAGATAAAAATTGATCACATTATTTTTTGAGCTATTAGCAATAAAAATAATAATTGGAGTAACGCATTTCTTATTATTACCATTAATCTTGTATTTTTATGTGTAATATTACTTATGGTATCAACATATCACGCATTAATATAATAGGAAACCATATTTGTTGATAAGAAAATATTTATTATTGGAAACAAAACAACTACAGCTTTTATGTGTATACAAAAAATACATGTATTTGCTTATTATTATCAATTATTCTAATTACTGTAATATTTGCAAAACTCTTTGCAGCAGTGCACCTAAATATCAAGCAGGAAGTGTATTTATTAACAAAAACGTATATTAGTCGGTTATATGTTCCTTACAGAGAATAGATGAGGATCTATGATGTTTTTGGCTAATTCGGAAACCTTCTTTGACATATAAAGAAATGCATTCAACTAAATATTTACTGAATTAAGATTTACAGACAAAGTATCCCGACTAGCTTTAACATGCAAAGCTAACTCAGAAAACTAACTGCACTTTGCTTGAAAATTGGCCTGCTAGCAGCAACAAGGCTAACTATTAAATCTGCCTTTTGGTACGAACATAGCAAGCTAAAGTAGTTTAAATAGTCCAGCTAAGAGCTAGCCTGAACTAGCCTGCTCCCTGCAGCCACATGTAAAGTGCTGAGGACGAGAAGCATGGTCTGCTGTTGTTTACTTCGAGCCCAGATCGACCTTACCTTTCTTCAGCTCGTTGAACCACACTGTGACAATAGTCTTCGAGTGTTTTCTGTGGTGGATGAGCCACAGCGACAGCGTTTGCACACTTTGCTGAGAGTTGCTAAGCTCGGATAGTTTTTTCTCCAATGCCGCCTCGGAGAAAGCAGACATCTCGACGAGATAAACAGGAGTGAGCCGAGACCACTGCAGGAGGCAGCTTCAGGGTCCACTGAAAACGGTCTTCTGCTGCAAGTTAGGAGGCCAGTTTGTGAATTGTTGCCATGTACACAAAAGCTTATGCGCTGCGGTGACTATCTGAGCAGATGTTCATGCTAGCCAGTCACCGCCGTCCTCTTGATGGAGCTCTCTGGGGTTACTGTCCCTGCTGGGGGGCGGGGAGCCTCTGCAGACACGCTTCCGGGTTGTTTAAATGTTGCGTTCAAGTCTAGAGGAAATTACAGTTTTTCATGAATCTTTCGTTGTCTGCCTAAAATAATGGCCTAAGTCATTTTTTCTCAAAGTGATTTTAGCAAAATAAAAAATAAATAAAAAAAAATCACACATTTTTTTATTTTCAAAAAACGCTACTTTTGGCACAAAAAAAAGAGGCTTAGGCCGTTTTTTTTTCGGAAAGTGACGTTATACAAATGCAGCTTCAGTTCTTATGGCAATTCACATTGGTTTGGTTTCTAAAAGCGATCAAATTAAATGATACTATTTGCAAAATATGAAAAGTTGGTGATAACACACCTACAGTGTTGTGAAAGAAAAAAAATACTGTTCCTCTTACAGAAAAATGGTTCAGATAAACATAATAAATACTATCAGATAGCCAAGAAAGACATGAAAATATAAAAATATTGCCTTATAGAATCAGTTCAGATTTTAATTGCTAATCGTTCATGAAGTGTATATTTAGCAACGTGATAAAAATATAAAATAAGATATTAAACTGCAGTGGCTAAAAAATGAAAGAGTTGGATTACAAACTGTAATTAATGATGTTCCAGTTATTTATCAAGGTAAATGAAAAAAAGAGATTATAGAAACTTGTTTTGACAGGGCAGATGATATTCTCATAGAAGATTGGCAGCTTTTAATAGAGAAAGTTTTGCTTGAAATCATTCTTCTTTGTTGCTTGCCATCATCGCTGCTTTACATCCAAAGAGCTTCATAGACAAGAAGATTAAAACTAATTATTTGACACAATTTTGAAGGATAGAGCTTGTTGAAGATTTTAAGTTGTAGTATATTTTTGGGAAATATCTGGCTCCATCTTCTTCGATCCCAGGTTCTCCCGGCGGGCTGCGTGTAGCCACACAGAAAACAATGAGTGCAGACGTCACAGAATTACAGAGTATAATCCAATAGAAGACAATTTATGCAAATTACAACAGAAACTGCAGAACAACAGAGACATACATTCATTTACCTGAAACAAATGGAAAGAAAGAAAGAAAGAAAGAAAGAAAGAAAGAAAGAAAGAAAGAAAGAAAGAAAGAAAGAAAGAAAGAAAGAAAGAAAGAAAGAAAGAAAGAAAGAAAGAAAGGAAGGACGTCTTTGGAGAGTTGCAAGAGCAAATCTGATTTGTTACTCCTGTGTAGGAAGTTTTATAGTAAAGGCGTATTCTTGTCTTTAATTTATTCAAATAAGGCGTACCTTTGCTCATCCAACCAGGAGCTATCTCTGACCTTTTAAAACTCCCTGCTAGTCACGATCTAAGACCATTTGTTTCCATTGTTTAAACAAAGTGAGAGCAGAGACTCTCCTGAACTCCTGCTGTTTTATGGCTTTTCACAAATGAGTGTGAAAAGCTGGAACTTCTCCTAATTGCTTCCCACACAGATAGATGGCAGTTCAAAAGATCTTAGCAAACCAACTGCTTTAACTACAGATAACATTAAGGTCAATAGGGCAGAATAAGTTACTCATTTCAAAACTATAATTAGGCGATTTAAATCAAGACATGTTAAGCTTCAAAACTAGCGGACTTTAAATTTATTTTCTTAACAAGCTCCAGTTTCCCAGAGAAAGCCCAAAAGAGTCAAGTGTAAGTGCTAGGACTACCATCTATAGGATCAGGTTGCCATTTGTGTAAAGCTTTGTAAAGAAGCAGGAAGGTGTGTGTTTCTGCATGGATAATGAGGTGGAGATGTTTGGATGCTTGCGTTGTATCAAAATGGGACGCAAAACAGCAACTTCTCTCAGAGAAGCAGGATTGGATTGTAGAGTACTGGGGAAAACTATTTCTCCAATGCTGAGGTCCCCAAACCTGATCCCCAGAACCCACTTAATAGTGACTTTATATCACAGAGAATGTGTTAAAAAAAATATTCAAATGTGTTTTATTAGAAAAACTTAACACTAATGTTTCAATGTAAGGTTCGGTTTCTAAAGAGACATGAACACATTTAAGAAGACGCTGCAATTTATTCAAAACCGAGATGTAACATTTTATATTCCATAGTATTTCATTAATTCATACCACACTACATAAGGTTAACACATTTTCCAATAGTTCAATTAGCACTTTCATTACAAAGGTTTAGGAAAGTCATAAAATTGAGTGAATCACAACAAATCCAATCTAAGAACTGTAGATCCGTTTCTCTGCAGAAGTGGAAAAACAAACCGCTTCTCAGTTTTAATTCATCTAGTTATTTTTTGCTTTATGGATCTGAAACTCTAGGATTTCAGTACTTTTAAAGGATGTTTTTCTGACAGTGTGAAAAATTATCTGTATGTAAAGTTTGATTAAGAATAACTCCACTGATGCATATTGAAAATATACGGTGGTGGAAACTCAAACGCAAAAGCTGGGATCATGACATCTTTGGTGGAACCAAATCCAGAGACGACTGTGCAAAGATGGATGCCTCATAATGTGAAAAACATAATGGACAACCGTGAGTATGCTCTTCTCCAGAATGTGTTATTCAGAGGCTTATTGAGATGCAGCATTGTAACACAGACCATGACAATTGGTCTTTCATTTTCCTTTAAATTGAAGTGAATGACAACAGCATCGACAGAATAAATTCAATCTGACAGCCCTAAAAAAAAAAAATGCAACAAATCTCTGCATGTTGTTGCAGGGTTAGATTTTCAAAGCAAAGCTGCAAATGATAAATGCAGTTGTGCTTTAATGGTAAAAAAAAAAAAAAAAGAAAGAAAGAAAGAAAACACAATGGCTCAGGCAATGCGATGCATTAATCTAGAAGAACAACCCCTAGCCTTAAGGGACTTTAATACGTCTGAACCAATATAAACAGCAGCATTTTAAAATAAAAAAAAATAAACAATGTATCAGTTTGGCAAAATAAAAATAGAGCTTGAAAAATAAAAATTTCATGTTGGTTTGCACTTGGTCTTACATTTCATTTAAGATTTTGCTCATGTTCTGGTGTTTGTTTACACCTAGTCACATCCAGTGGCATCTTTCATAATATGATTCCTTCAGTTCTTCAACATTCATTTCCTATTCAGGAATCATTTTGGAAAAAAAAACAACATAATAAACAAATACAACAGCCAAATTATTTCATTTTACATTTGGAGACCCCAACATGTATTAATAGTAGGGTATATTTTTAAGGTCGTCTAATTTTTTACACTTGGCCATGCGAGTCGTGAAGTTTGTTTTTATTCAGTTTGGAATGCCAGCGCTGAAATAAACACCAGGACTCGGAGTGTAGCACGCAGATTGTCCTGGCTGAATGAACGCATCAGCCCGAGTCCATCCCCAACCAGCAACATCTGTGATTGGATACATGAAGTTTGGGTTGGTGCGGGGCAAAGGCCCCTGGCTGGTTCCGGTTGAAGCATCATGATAGGCCTGAAACATCAGCCTCTGCTGTATTGGACTGACTTCAAACGCTGAGGACGGAGTCGTGTAGCGCTGTCGAGCTGTTTGGTGATAGTCAGTAGTGAATTTCGTGTAAGCCTGGGCTTGTCTCTGTTCAGTCTCGTGAACCTGTCCTCTAGGATCCAATACAAAGCTGCCCCTGTACACAGGAATATCTCCTGGGTGAGTTTCCACGTTTATCCTGGCATCCTTGAAATAAGGAACTTGTTGTTCCCACACCCTGCCTGTGTGAAAACCTGCATCGCTCCATGACGGCTGCTGGTTTTGATGCTGCTGACCATAACTCGAGATGATCTCACTGCTTCCTCCGTCTGGCCTCGATGGTTCCAATTCTGCTCCGGCTGATGCAGAACCGTACCAAACATTGGTACCACAGCTCCCCTCTCTGTAGTAGGAGTCAAAAGGTGAAATCTCCTCATAGTGGGCTCCAGCAGCAAAATGTCCCCCGTTCTGGGCCTGTAAATCTTCATATGTCCAGCCTTTACTCGAGCATTCCTGAGATCCCCTTAACTTATTTAGTCCAGGCAGGCTGTCGCCAACATAACCATCGTCTCCCTGAAATACTGTGACTGTGATGTGCTTTTCTGACAAGTAATCACCAGAGTCTGCAACTTCTTGGTAGAGCTGTTGCTCTAGTTGAGATTTTTGAAGCTCCAGCTGTATATCAATACGGTCTACAGCAGACCTGGTGTCTAAAACCTCAGAGGGTGATGTAGCTGGTTCCGATTTGGATAAAGGTGATGCAGATGACTCTAAAAGATGATCCGTGTCAAAGGATCTTCTCTCCAGCAGAAGTTCACCTTTACCTATAGGCAGGCTCACGTTAAACATGGTATTAGTCTTTTTGCTTTTTTTCTTCATCGGTTTCATTCTTTTTGCTCGTTTTGGCATCGCTACAAAGCTTTTTTCTGGCGCATGTCGAGCTGTAACCTTGTTCAGACCTGAAACAGGCAAGGCAAATTATGTAAGAGGGAACAGATTTTTTTCTTCTTCAAAATATCAGAGGAAAGACCCACCCATGGCAGCTTTTCTTTTTTGTTGAAGGTTGGAACGTTCCCCTCCTCTTGAAAGCATCTTTAAGCCTTGAAAATGAAAAAAAACAAAAAACACCAAGGATATACGGGAAAAACATGCCCATAAAAGGATTTTTAAAAAGAAAAAGAGCGAGTTAGCAAAATGAGAGAAAACTACAAAAAGCCTAAAAAAGAAATTGTAAAAGAAATTGTAATTCAAAATTCACTCAAAACTTTACAAACAAAATGTTCAAACTGCATAAACGATGGATTCACTTAATTTGTTCCCAGATGGCTAAGTGCCTTGTAAAAATATTCACACCCCTTGGACGTTTCCCACATTTTGTCACATCAACACGTAGCGCATAATTGTGAAGTGGAAGAAAAAAAGCAATGAGGTTACCCTCCCCCTCCCCCATTTCTCACACAAATAAAAACACCCTGGTATACATTCGTATTCAGCCCCTCTGAGTCCACTTACTTAATTATTGAGGAACGTCTTTAAAAGCTCAAATCTTCTGTGCAATAGTTCGAGCTTAGCAAGATTGGATGAAGAACGTCTGAGAACATTAATTTATCCAAAGTCTCACAACAAGATTTAGTGTGTGGCCTTTGACAAGGTCCTTCTGGCATGCGTGGTGTGGCGACAAAAAAACCTTTGGCTTATTCACTGGGCAAACAGAAGCTGATAACAGAAGTTTTCTGAGAAGTTGTTATTGTCTTTTTGAACTGATGAACCATTGTCCAAGGTCACTCAGCTGCTGCGCTGGAGATGGGAAAAAGACTGTCTTCTTTGTTAAGCGGGTGGGAAGTCCCGTGCTTACGGTGGACATTAAAAAGCGGTGAATCTATTTGTTCCTTTACTTTTGGATTTGCCGAGAGTCTCGACGATCATTTTCTTTTTTTTGACCCTTTAAAAAAGATTATAACAGTGCATTCTGTTATTCTTGACTTGCTGTTAATTGGAATTGTGTCTCGCATCAAAATAAGATTCATTAATAAATCTCCTTAACAGTTTATAGCAATCTGCAACTTCTTAAGGGTTACTCTGAACAATAGAGGCGTAGCAGAGTGCATGACTAATAGTTGTCCTATCAACAGGTTTTTCCACCTAAGCTGAGAATCTTGGCATCTCCTCCACAGCTACCAGACCCGTCTGCTGCGCTCCTCGGTCTTTATGAAGCCGTTTGTTCTCCAACAAACCTCTGAGGAATTCAGAGAACAGATGAATTTAAACTGAACTTAAATCAGAGTATAATAAATGGGCGACTTTTGAACTCGGATGATTTCACTGAATTTGTTTGGTTTTCTTAATGTTGCTTCCATTTCCGTTTTGAGCTACTTTTTGTTAAATTCATAAAATCCAGAGGAATTACAAGGAAGTCTGCGGCGTTACTTTTAAGTTAAAGAGGTATGAATATTTTTTGAAAGGCACTGCCTATAACTGCATATGATAGTCTAGTAAAGAGCTTTGACTTGTGTAAAAAAAAAAAAAATAAATAAACTAAAAGCTACAAAAGCAGAGCAAAGGCTTCACAAACTTAAAGAAAATGGAAATGTTTGTATAAAAACATCACTGTAATCAAAAATGCCTCCTGGCCCTGCATGCTAATCTATGGAGAAGGTCAGGGTCACCCTGGACGTAAAAAAAATAAATAAATAAAATATGCTGCATGGCAGCCATTTTGTAAACCTGCAAGCGCACAAGGTTATGACAAAGCACATTTTCTCATCCTAGACTCAGAAAGATGACAAAAAGACAGACCGATACTTACAAGTCAGACTTTGAGATCAGAGATGGAGCTAAAGAGATGGAAGGTTTATGGCCCAGCAAAGAAATGAAAGTCATCTCTACTTACACCAGTGGTAACTTTTGCCAGTGAGTTGACTACAGATGGACTCGGGTACATTTACTATCTGGGAACATGAGATATTGGTTGAGTGCAATCACAACTTCAGTGCATTACATGAGGCCATTTTCTTTCCTTTTTCTTTTCTTTTTTTAACACAACAATATCAAATTTGTACAAGTGGATATATAGAATACCCTTCAACCAGTGAAGAATAATCACTTTAACTTGTCATTAAAAAAAAAGAAAAATCAGTATTGATAATCTGTGAGTGGCACAAATATGTGAGCCTTTTCTTCCAGTATTTGGAGAAACCACTGTCAACCGTATCATTCTTTAAAGACTTTTTCCCTGGTAAAAATGAGTTTTTGTAACAACATTGGTGTTCAGCATTCACCTGACAATTGTCTCACGAAGGAAAACTAGAATATGAGACGTGCTCAGAACATCGTATCGATCTTCTATGGTATACCTCATTATACGTTAATCAGATACTTTAAAAAGTCTAATAATAGTAAGTCGTTTCATCATTTCTTTTCAAAGCCTAATTGTAGATTGGTGGAACCTCAATTTTAAAGACGTGCATTTTTCTTTAAAAAATGTCAAAAAACAAAATCTTTAAAACTCTTCTGAAACTAGAATGTCATCTTAAAGATGTATTTCTTTTGTGCTTAAGCTTCACAAATCTTGCCATTCACAGATATTTTATATACAAACATACAGACTTAAACATCGGTATTTCTTTTTATCTCACTTGTTTTGTTGGCCTTATCCACTTTGACAACTACTGTTAAAATCTACTATCTTAGTACAAGTTCGTTTCTTAAAGGTTTTAAACATAGAGCAAAACAAACAACAACAAAAAAAAAAACAACAGAATAACCTGCACTTTGAGGAAGCAAAAATACCTTCATCTCTCCTCTGCCCTCCTCTTCCTCCACTTTGGCAGCCAGTGACTGAAGCTGGAAGTCGTCTTCACCAAATTCCCCCAAAGCTTGTATTTGGTCAGGATAAATTTCCATCTGCACAATCAAACATTTATTTTACCTCCCGGAACAATGCATACACATGCAATCATACTTATGTGAGGAATGTTAAGAGTCTGAAGCAAACCTACCAGGTAGTTAACTAGATGGGAGGAGCTGGAGAGGTGATCAATCAGGTCATTTTTGGTGGATCTTATGCGACAGCAGTGGCATAAGAAACAACATGAGCAGCCGTCTTCACTTCTGAACTCGACCACACGGACGAGACCTGAGACAAACGTGGGTTGGAGTTGTTTTTAACTAACGGGCTTAACATTTTAGGTTGGGAAAACAACTCGGTTTGCAAATGTACACATGGAAATGCGCTCACTTCACTTATACAAAAACTCTTAAGAGGAGAAGATTTGCTTCCATTAAAGCTGATTTTAGTTTTTGGGGGAGATCAGGAGATGAATAGTAATTGGAGAAGTTTAAGTGTATTGATTACGGGCACAAACGCCAATCGTTTTGGACTTTTACAGATGCTTTTGAGCCGTTTGTATTGGGTTCACTAGTTTGAATTTCAAAAGGATTTTCTTCCATCCATTAATGTTCAAATGTATCCCTGCGCCCCCATTAAGATCAGACTAAATGTCTCTTAGCAAGTTGCTCCTCGACCACATACTTTTCAGAAAACTCTTTATGACACAGACCTGAATTTTAAATACAGTTTACAAACTTCTTCTAAAATTAACCACAGAGTTATTTGGAGAGACCATTCAGGAAGCTTACTGTAAGGCTTTCCAAACTTGTTTTTCTTTGTGTTTAGGATCATGGTCCTGTTGCAACAACCAGCCAATTGAAATCAAACTGTCTGCCTCAGATGAAAAGGAAGCTGGCCAGGATTTTTAGGAGCAACTCAGGAACCACCATGAAAGGAAAACGACGTAGAAACAGTGTCCCCGTGAACCGTGGCATCGTCATGCTGAGGGTCTGTTTTGCTTGCAGTGACACTGAAGATGGAACATTGTCACATTTGTCCACCTCAACTCAAAGCATCAACAAGACATTTGAACATTTAGCTGGTTTTGGACTGAGTGGAGATGCTCAAGCAAAGTGACTTCGGTAAACTCCAATGATGGAGTTTAAATATTCATGTGGAATTAAACTACGGCCTTCATGATGGCAATAAAAAGCCTGCAGTGTATATGTAAATTAAGCCTTTTATTGTCATTTTGACCATCGGTGAGAAAGACAATTATGGATTCAGACATTTATACCTAATTCGAGTTCTTAAAATACAAAAAGAACAAAGAAATCATTAAAAGACCAAAAATAATTTGATATAAGCCCATGGCATGTGAACATAAACATCTGGCTGGTTGTGTACATTTCCATGAACAAGAACTTCTTCTCAGCCTATGTCAGTGGTTATACTCATGTATAACTAATCACATGCTAAAACTGAAATCATGCTGCTATTTACACAAGGTTAGCTTTGTAATTGCTGCTTTGTTGCGACAGTTAATCTGTGCTTACCAATGACAGGCTTGGCTCCAGGGAAATCCTCCAGAAACCCGTCGCCGCTCTCCGATATCGCAGAGGCCTCAGCCGACATCTGGACCTTCTCCAGCCGTGGGGCTGATATGTTTTGTAAGGGTGTCTTCAGCTCAGTTTGCTGTGAGACTTGAACTAATTTCATGTCTCCCCTGTCGGATGTCTCTGGATGTTCCCACTGGTTGCGTGCAGGCAAAACGACCCTCTGAGACGCCACCGGATAATGCAACGGTTTTGTTTCGGAAAAGCTCTCCAACTCAGCCTGCTCTTGTTTTAAAGTCTTCATCAGAGTCACTGCTGTGGTGTTGAAGAGAGAAGGATGCCTCGTTGACAATACGTACATGTCAAAGTTTCCCCCAGAAGACTTGCTAAGCCTGGTGCTTGGGGCCCTTGGGCAAGTCATCCAGGGGTCCGCATTGTTTTTGGGTTAAAAAATGTTTAGAGTCGACAGGAAATTTGAAAATATCACTTGATAGTTGCATGTTATTGGAAGACTGGAAGATTAATACCTAAACACCAACTATAAAGTCTTTTAAAAAGCAATCATTAAAAAACAAAATAGATAAACAATGCTTAGCCTGGTGGAGGCACAAGTGAAGCCTGGTGGCCCGCCAGGCTTATAATACACTGGGGGAAACCCTGTATGTACAAGAATAACATAAGAGTGTAAGTTCATAAAAAAACTAACCGTGATTTTCACTCTGTGTCGCCATCATCTGGTAAAGCTCATCTTGAACTTCAAATAACTTTATATAAAAGACAAGAAGATATGAAGACATCAAAACACATGTAGCTGAAAACAAACAGAGCAAAACAGCATACCTGAACATTTCCTGGTCCTTCTTTCTTCTCCAACACTTTAGCCAACTCCATTAAAGGCCAAGCCATCTTAGACAGGTCAGGGCTGCCCGGCCACTTAGACACTAAGTGGGGGTGGCAGGCTTTCTGATGAGCAGAACATCACATAAGTAACAACAACAGATCACAAATACGCAACATGACTTTTCTTCAGCAGAACTTACAATGTAATTGAATCTGTGGTGACTCCCCATGATGTGGTTCCGCACATCAGCTTTGGTGAGTCTGCATGCACACACCTCACACAGGTACAACGTCTCTCTGGCCCGTGAAGTCACATTCACACACTCTATAATGGTGCCCAGGCCTAAATATGCACAAGACAGCAGAATTATGGAATGAAAAACGAGAAAAGGCCACACTTCAACAAACTTTGACTTGTTTCTACAGACCTATGATGGGTTGTAGTCTGGCTTTGTTGTTCAGATACGTCTCCAGAGAGTTCAGCAGCTCGCTTTTGCCTGAAAGCATGAATATAACATACTTTTCCAAAAACACTTTACACTGAAACTCGTGTATAGAATATAAACATTTGCATCCTTAAGGATTGCTTCTGTTTGTGCCTTTTTCCATGTTTCAAATCATCAAACTCATTTTAATAACAAAATTAATTGAAAATTATTTCATTTTAAGGGGTTAAAAAGCTATACAAACCAACCTGACCTTATGTGGAAATAATAAACCATAATAATAAGAAAAGTCCTTCCTGTCCATACGCTATATCTGCTGAGTTGCTATTTGTAACTTTGTTTTCCCCACTAAATAAATTAAATTACCAGTTGAAAACTTAGTTTTATATTTACTCTGATCATATCTGATATTAAAATTGTGTCAAAAAAACAAAAACAAAAACAATAAATGTGTTTTACAGAACTGTAAATGGTGCAGCATGTCTGTTTGAACCCCACCTGGATCCATCCTGAAGGTCCAACAAAACACCACCTGTGTAGGGAAGATTAGAGTGAATTAGTAATTATATTTTTAAAGCTTGGCACACAAGAATCAACAAAAAAAAGTTTGCCATGTATAGCACAACCTTACTATATACGCATTATTTACCATCTGAAACAGATGGATGTGAAGATATAAAGATAACGTGGCATTATTATGCTGTGTGGATGCTTTTTGGTTATAGTCGATTGAAAAAAGAATGGAACAACAAGCAGATCAATCTAAAACAAAAAAACTTGGGAGTTTGCAAACGACATGAGAAGAAACTATAAAATACTGACTTTGAAGGGATGACTAAAGAACACCACATGTGGTTGTAAAGAACTTAATTGCTATAAAAAAAGATGTGCCAACATTAAAAAAAAGTTTACATTGAAATAAAGTATAAAAGTAGAATAAAATAAAAATAAATAAAAACGGACATAAAAAAGTTAACTTTTGCATCTCTTCTAACATGGGATACATAACTTAATTCCTAATAGTTTAGCTGAAATATAATTCAGACAGAAATTTGCTTAAATAAGTTTTTTTTTTTTTTGAAAAAAATTGTTTTTTTAAAAAAAACAATTAAAAAAAAATTTTGTTTTAACTATTTCGATGTCTGGGTAAGCCAGGGTTCAGGTATCTGTTGTTTCAAATGTAACCACGAGATGGCGCAGCAGTTTCAAACTTTAGCAACTGAAAACTGAAGACTCAACGAAAATGATCAATTATTTTTTATTTGCTTCCAGGAATAACATTCTGAAGCAATTTTAAATCTAACAAACATACAGATTCTGGTTTAACAAAGTTTTTGGCCTCTCGTCATGAAATGCCGACACTGTGCGCCGGAATGTGGACCAACAACTCTCATAGAAACTACTTTTGTGGATGAGGAAACATCCAGTGGTCTTGGTATTTCCTGTAGTCGAGCCCTACTGAAATAATAAATATTCTCTAATATCATCCAGCGTAAATTGTAGCATTTCTCCCCATCCATAAATAGCTCAATTTTACCGATTCTCCTCCGGATATCCGTCACTGTGAATACGCCAAGTATCGCATAAAACAGCGATTTAAACTCACATTCAACAACAGTACAAAAAATATATTCCCCGAAGTAAGTGAAGGCGTGAGCAGTTTCCAAAAAAAGCGACGGTAACTACGGTCAACAGCCATTTTCAGTGTAGAAAACCCTAACCGTCCAGGTGTCTGCAACAGCGGCATGTGACCCTGGGCTAACCCGGCTTAGTCCTCCAAACATGTTTAGCTCCCAGAAAGCCGCTGGAGAAACCTACCTATTCTCACCTGGACCAGGAGCAGTCGTTGGTAACACAACTTGAAGTTGTCGTGTAGGAACCTTGGAAAACGGGAAGTAAAGATAACAATGACGCACTGAAAGTTTAGCAACCAATATCTTTCGTGTAGCGCCAAGTTGTTCTGAGGAACGCCCCCATCAGGCTAGCCCTCGTGTGTTCCTGTGTGTGTGTGTGTGTGTGTGTGTGTTTCAGTGTTTCTAGCCTTGTAAGGCTAATTTTTTCCCAACAAATACTACGCTGTGAGGACCTACTGCTCCTTAAGGGCCCCAAAATCCGGGTCCCATTAGAAACAGTTCTGTTTTTGGGTGATGAGTGCGGCTTAGGATTTATTGAGTTCAGGTTAGCCATGAACTAATGGTTTAGGGTAAAGGTCACATTGTCAGAGTTGGTTAGTAACTACTTAGATTGACTCTATTGAATTTACTTGAGTAACATTACAAGAATACTTTATTTTTATTACACTGTACTTTTTACTTTTACTTGAGTAATTTCTTATTAAGTATTGCTGATCTTACTTGAGTAAACATTTTTTTTTCTCTAACCACTGTGAGTAATTTCTATATAAAGAACAAAAATGGTTAAACCAAAAATTCGCCAGACACAGACACACACCTGCAGTTTTTGGGCAAAGTTTCATGTTATTTATTGAAACAAAGTAATTTGGAAACATCTTTTTACTTAGTCATTTTCATCTTTAAAATACCAGAAAAAAAATTCCACTTCATTTTATATTTTTGCTCCATCTGACTGCATCATTTTTAAATATTAAATGATCAAAAATTTGATCAGTTACCAAATACTTCAGTAGACTTTTTACAAAATTGTTTTTTTTTTTGCTTTTACTTGAGTAAAAAATATATGGAAGTAGTGCTAATCTTGCAATCTTTAGGTACCACCTCTGCATATTATTTTTACAATAAAAATTTAAGTCTTTGCGAGAATTTCTCATGAAAGACAAATAAAAAATGATTACTCTAAAAGCTGGTATGAACACAGTAGGTCAGAAATCAAATAAACACCACTGTTTTCAGGTTAAAAGTAAAAAAAAGAAAGAGATAAATGTATTATTTTCCATTTGCACAACTTAATTTTAGCCTAGCTTATAAACCGTCTTCTCAAACATTTTGTAGTTGTAACAATAAAATGAGAACGCTTGAGAAATATGGATAATTTACAAAGCATTAGTCTACACAAATATCAAACATTTGTTTAGACGAGACAACCACTTTATTCACACAAATTTCTGTGCCAAGGTTTGAACTGGACAATGTTTATAGTCTTTGACCTTACAGATCCCATAACTCAAATGTTCGCCTCGTGCAAGTAAAACTCCTTGAAACAAACATTTGTAGGTCATCTATCTCTGATTTTGCCTTGAACGGCACCTGTAATAATTTTCCAAAGAATGCGTTTATCTCATAACACAGAGTTATCGCAAGACCCTGATTGGTGTGAGGGAGAGCAACGTTCACGGCCAGTCACAACTTGGCCATGAAATGAAATATGGCCAAGTTGTTTATGCTAGCCTCCCTTTTCTCCTGTTGCCATGGTTACGTGTTGAATTCTTTCCTCAGGGACTAAGGAGAGGTTTTCACTTTTAAGTTTATTTTATGGTTAAATAAAGACATTTAAGATAATAAACTGGTCTGTCAAAGAAAATAGTGGGACAACTTGAGACGTTTATTTAAAAAAGCTGACCGTTTCTTAAACTTCAGGGTCATGACAAAAAAAAAAAAAGAAAAGAAAAGCTGGTAATGTTCATTTAAATCAGTTTCTTATCTTACCTTGTGCAGACTCGACTTTACACTGAGGGAATCCAGTCAAAAGCAGAGGAAAGTTTAGGAATCACATTTGGGACTGAAATTAAACTGGCAGTGTGTCTTTTTTGTATTTAAACTTTAAGCATCCAACCCAATAATCACACAAAACGAGACTTGATAGCAAAATCAGAGTTTACCAGTATCAGAGAGGATTCGGTTTAGTTTTCATAGGAGCAACCTACATTCTCAACAAAACTTTATTCACACATGTGAGAACTTTTAATTTGAAACAGGTTTTCCAACAACAGATTTCTTTACAAGAATTGAAGAAATAAATTACCAATTACAAATATCCTTCTATGCATGCCAGGTATACAAGTACAACTAAGTATATGTATTCACCTTTTTATAAGTGTAGTTTTTTAATTGTGTCTTGCAAGACACTATAGACGGCTCATTTAAAGGATGAACATCTTTAGGCCAACAAAAAATAGCAAAGTTGTATTACCATGTTATAACAATGGAACAATAAAAACTTTAAAACTAAGATAATGCTAATGGGGTCCAACTATCACATCTAGTAGACAATCATTAGCAAATCTGTACTCCAACTCACAGTACAAAGGCATTTGAACAATTTGTGTGAATTAGACTACATTTGGCATTTTTTTAAACATTTTTACTAAAAACTAAACTTGCATTCAGAAAGTTCCATATCTAAAATCCATGCAATGTAGAATTTGATTAAAAACAAACCAATCAAGTCCCTTTTATATTTTAACATGGAAAACATAACGGCTTGCAAACAAATCACATCACAAGAATAACATATGTAAAATTGTTTTAACAATTGTAGGACCAAAATGCAAGCAGGCAGAAAAAAAAAAAAAAAAAAAAAAGAAAAAACTATGAATACAAGTCCAGAGAAGATTCATGGATCACATTCTCACCCCTGCCATCCATGGGTAGTACGGCGTGTTGAAAGACCCCGTCCCTGGAGGTAATGGGGTGTCAAATGATATCTGAAAGGAGTAAGACTGAAGGGGTTCACCATCTGCTGTGGGTAGATCAGGCTTGAATAGATGAACGGTAGATGTGAGCCTTCAGTGCTAAATGAAGCATCTGCATGTTTTTGACCAGCCCGATAGGAAGGATAACTTGAATTGCCCATTTGGCCGCAGCCAGCTTGGACATGTGGATCACAGCCTCCTGAACCCGCCACCGTGAAAGTGGGTCTTAGTGGTGGATCAATGTGGAAGCCGATTTGATTGTTTATGTTAATGTCAGTGTTAGCCTGTTCAGTGTAGCTGGACTGAAACATGTGCTTTATGGGGTCTGGCTGGTCAGCTCCAGTAGTGTTAAGTAATGGACCAATCGCATTCCCCATCAGGTGCTGGGTCACATTTTGGCTCCAGTGTTTGTCCCGAGTTAGGGTTGGTAGTGGCACAACCAAATGGAAGTCTACTTTCATTTTTACAGAATTGTTGATCCTGTAGTTTAAAGAGGTCAGCAGTAGGAGCTAGAGCAGTGACAGGCTTGTCTTCAGTCACATCATCTGCAACGATCCGCTGTAGGCTTTCAGAGGACGAGACGATTTTAGGAGCAGAGTCGAGACCTAGGGTGACAAGTTCCTTCTTGCACCCCAAATCAGATGTCACCATCTTAGTCCCTTCTAACAAGTGGGGGGATTCTTCCTCACTGGAGCTTGAATCAGGCAACACTTTGAGTCCCAGTCGTACGACACACTTCCAGAGTTATCAATTTTTGCATCCCACCTAGTTTGAGGAATTGCAGGAGAACTGGTTGGACAGGAGTTAATGGTTTTAATATTATCCTTAGTCAACTTGGAGGTGATCCGTTTCAAATGAGAAGTTAGTTTTGAAAACAAATCCTGATCCACAGTAGATTGAAGATGCTTAGGTCCAGAGTCTTCATCTATGATACCAAGCAGAGAAGGGCCTGCAGGAAGGTTGACTGGAGGAGATGTTGAATTTGGAGAAGCAGGCTCACACTTGATCTTCTGCATGATGAGCATACGTTTAGCTGGCAGGGGGTCTGTCGATGAGCTGGCTGGTCTTTTTTTAGTCGGGCCACTGACTGATACGTTCAGTTTTGTTCCGAAAGCTGTGCAAGATGTTTCTTCTGGAACTAGTTTCTGATCAGAGCTCTGAGGCAAAGCAAGAGCTGATAACACTGGCTTTTGAAAAGGATTGGGTTTGGCATCTTCTATGCTTCGATTAGGGACACCAGAGCTAACCAGATCAGTGTTTGATGAAGAGCAGCTCATATCCACAGGACTGAAGTCCGTTTTTGTTATTACATCTGATGTTCCAACATTGGACAATTCTTCTAAAACTGTGCTTTTTGTAATTTCTTCATCTGAAATAAAAACAAGAAAAAAAAGGTTGTTTTTTTAAAGACAGGGAAGTGTAGGGGGTGTTAGAAAATATTAGGGTGTGGGGCATTTTAGTCAATCCATGTGGTCTGACAGCATTGAACCAGTCAGTATGCTCCAGTGACAGTTAGGGGGCGCTACAGGCCTTCATGAGAAGAGAGAGAATCAGTAATACCTTAGCAAGTGCAGGCACCAGAAAACCCAGAAGTACTTGAACTGCAGACAAACTAGGAAAAGCGGTTGCTCATATTTAGTACAGATTAAAAAGCATCTCCTCCCTGCCCGTCAAATCATATTCAACTATCCCCTTCACCAACCGTTTGTCTGCTACTAGAGATGAAAACCAAAACAAAACAAAAAAATGCTCTCAAAACCTAACAGTGACTTTCCAGGCTGCCATGGTGTCTTTTATCCTTTTCAATCCAGATGAAATACATGGTTTGAATCCTGGATTGGGGTCTTTCTGCTGGAAATTCACATGTTCTTTGTGAATGAGTTGGTTCCAGTTCCTCCCACAGTCCAAAAATATGACCGTTAGGCTAAATGGACTCTCCAAACTGTAGTTATGTGTATGTATGGATGTTTTTCCTGTGACGAACTGGCGACCTGTGTAGGGTGGACCCTGCCTCTCACTCAATGACCACTTGACATGAGCACCAGCCCCAACAAAAAAAAACACGAAGCTAAAGACATGTCAAAATGAAGCTAGACAGAGCCATACTATGTTCTCGTTAAACCCGTTAAACTTAATCTCGTCTTGGAGATTAAATTTACTGAATGTTTTGCAGATTTTTATAAAAATCTGGTAGACCTTTTTTGTTTAAAATCTATAAATTACATCTCATCTACAGAAATCTGACGGGTTTGCACATTAAAATAGTGCATTTAGTTTATTTTTTATTTAGCAGGTAAAAATAAAAAAAGATAGTGCAAAGGATGGATGGAACTGCTGAGACTAACCTTTCAAACTTTGTCGAATCAGGAATCTTAGCCGAACTCGATCACAAAGCCAGAACAAACTTCTTCAATTTGAGGTGGGTAGAAAAGTTGTATTGCAATCAGAAGTTTGCATGTTCAATTTCACTTTCTTCCCCTTACATGTCTTAAAGAAGACAGTATTAACATTCATCAAACTGTTTGGTACAACAGACTCAAAAGCAGCCTTGAAGGTCACACATGGTTATTGCTTTGAGAAACAATATTTTTTTTTTTAAGGAAGTCATCTTTGAAAGTTGAAAAGTCCCTGTTCACTTGCTTATACAGAAGTCAGATTCCAGAAGTTCACACATACAATTTGAAATGATGAAGAGATGAAATGACCAGGCTAGCAACAAGTGGTTGCCTGAAGAGAATAAAAATTAAAACTAGAGACTTACTCCACTGGCATGCAGCACTGAGGGGCAGATGGATAGTTGCTTTCTCTTCATTAAGGATGCTCTGCACAATTTTTAAAGCTTAAAAAAATGTATAAATAAAAGAAAAATTATACAAACTGTGGTAAACAACCTGTTTGTAAACTTAAAGATGTTACCTTCACTGAAGTGAGTCATCCTGACAAACTGATGCAATTTTTGTTGAAGTATTATGCACTGAGAGAAAAAAGGGAAATTATTAAACCAGAAGTGAGCTCATATAACTTTAATTATCTTGTTTGATCTAATTATTAGTGGATAATTACCTTTGCATCAATTTTTTGGAAACTGTCACGCTCTGCTAGCCTCCAGATAACTTCTTGCAAAATGTTGATTTTCAAGGCTTGAGGCAAGTCTTCCTCTTGCCAGAATATCTTCAGAAACTCAGGGTGCTTTTTCCACTGAAACAAAGTGGGGAAAGAAGGTATTTAGCACCGATAAGTAAGCTTGTTCCACTCAGAGTGGAAAGATTAAAAGGTTCCCCAAATTTTAACCCAACACTCACCATGTATTCGAGTTGGTGATCGCGACTGGTCACATGTTGACAGACGTCACGGTTTGAGACGGTTTCCTCACAGCTTTCACACAGATAGAAAGTGTCCAGACAAATTCCTCTGCACTCCCACAGAAACTCCATACCTGATAAGGAGAAACTATTCAGATAGGCTGCAAGTTTCTCTAAAGTGGCAGGAAAATGCTGACAGATGTGAGAGGGGTACTCACCAATGACCTGTTTAGTGTCCACCTGTCTTGCGTGCAAGAAAAGGACTAAATTACTGCAGCCTGAAGCTTTTCTCCCTGCGACAGCCATCCATTACTATAAGTCAACTCGTAAATGACAAAAAGTTCAACTTGAAAGCTGAACACTAACCAAAGCAAGTTATGGGTGGTGGTAATTCATCATGTCCTCTAGGTGGTCTGTCATGCATTGGAGCTTCTCTCACTTTGTGGCTCAGTCCAGTCCTTTTTATTTGCATCGACTCTGCTCGTTTCTGGGGGCTGCACATCTCAACTTTTGGTCGATAGTTACCAGCTTTTGGTGCATCTTGTGCAGGTGACAGACTCTTTGAAAGTTTTCTTTCTGGTGGGAAAATAGAGTCCACTTTCTCCACTTTCACTCCTGCCAAATTTGAGTGAAGAATTTGTGCAAATGAATGATTTGGTATGTAAGGAATGGAACCAACATGCTGATGGCTAGACACAGATATCAGTAAAATAAATAAATTACTTACTGGAACTACCTATGAGACTTTGAGGCTGAGCATCAATAGTTGGCATAAATGGATCCTGTTTAGCAGTTTCTGAAATAAAAAGAATATATGCTGAAAGAAGTTGTAAAAATTTTCTTGGAGAAACCTGACAAATGAAGTCAAACCAGCAGCATCTTTACTTTCGCTGCTTGGAACATGATTTTGATCCATTTTGATGCAACTTGCAGATGTCTGGAGATGGTCCTGAGTCAGAGTACCGGCTTTACAATCTTCACCTTGGATAAAATATTGAAAGATCAATCCGAATTAAGTCGGAGAAAACTAAAATAAACAGTAATGAACAAATCTGAAGAAGGAATTCTGTCTTCAATAGTGCAAAAAGTCATAAACCCTTAAAATGTTTGTTTACAAGTTACCATCATTTGAGCTTGAAACTTCACATGGGCTTTGAGCTTCCTGTCGGTACGTTTGCACAGGTTCAGCTACAGAGGATGAGTTTCGGGGGTCTTGTCGCTCAATTGTTTTTAGTTCCTCAATAGCTGAGAATCAAAAGACAAGCCAGAAAGGCAGTTCTAAATATGCACACAACATTTTAATGAATCATTTCCCAGTTATTTATCAGTATTATACTTTTAGATGTTTATATATATATATATATATATATATATATATATATATATATATATATATATATATAATTTTATTTGATATCAAAACAACAAAAACACTTTTGGATTTTAAAATGAAATTCATGCTATGACGCATTATCAAACTGTTAATTCAGCCGTCTTAAATGAACCAAGTTTAAATTCTTCATCATTAAGTACATTTTGGGTATCAAGGCAAATTTTAATTAACTGATTACATCAATTATTCCAAACCAAACGTAAACTTTACTACAGACAGGCCAACTGGTAAAGGATTACTCCAGACTATAGCAGAAAACGTCAGGGTGCCAGCTTCGCCAGGCCGTTACAGTCAAAACAAAAAACTACTTTAGGTTTAAAGGGGGGGGAAAAAAAAAAAAAAAAAGGAGCACCGACTATGTGGCTTTCTGAAATTGAAATATTTTAAATATTTAAGATTTTACTACCTTCTTTTTCTGAAAGAGCAGCAAGCTTTAGGTAGAACGCCTTCTTCACTTCTATCCTCTAGGAAATAAAGAAAGGAATGACAAGAAAATGCATTTAAAATAGATTCTCTAAACAAGGTGTGCAAGTTAACAGACTGCATGAAGTCCTACAATTTTAAACACCCAACTGGTTGGATGTGTTGGTGCTAGAAACTATACTTGCTGCATTGCCAAATCTAGCCTGTATTAACCACCTATAATAATAATAAGCAAATTTTGTACAATTTGTTTTAAGAGAAACCCCACAAAGGTAAAACTACATGGAGAAATGCAAAGGTGTTCATGCTTCCAACCACATCACATTTTTTGGAATCAACTCACCGAATAATAGCAGGTTACACAACATTAATACAAAAAAAACCCATTTTGACAAGTATGCAGGCTCTTGGGAATAGTCTCCTACTTGCATGGCTTCCTGCTCCTGGAATGACTTGTGGTCTCCAACCTGCACTCTGACAAATTTAGTTTCTCTGACGTGCGTCCAACCATTTACAAATGCTTCTAATCATTTGTAAATGGTTACACATCTTAGAAATAAAAACAGGAGAGGTAACATCAAAATTGTAGGACTTCAACAAGATCAGAAACAATGGTAACTGTGCAAGAGCTTGTCACCTGTGGCTTCTGTGATCCTATGCTTTTCTCAATCTCAGCTAAATGGGCCACAATGTCTCTGAATTTGTCCCCAATCTCTGATAAATTTGCAGTCCATCCTGGATACTTCATTTTCTAGAGAGAAAAAAATAAAAGCACAGTAAAAACACAGCATAGTACCTGGGAAATCATATTAGTTGAAATGCTAGGGCTTAGCTTGCATGTGAGGAAGAATGGAGGGGTAAAATGTTATAGGCAAAGATTCAAAGGTTAGGTTAACCAACTTCACTTCTATTACAGGCGTGCCCAAATTCAGTCCCATCCTGCAACTTCCAGATGAATCAAATTAATGAATTTCCTCCTCAGCAGTCAGTCACTTGGTAACGAGCAGTTCATTTGACGTGCGTTATAGAAGCCAAAAGTTGCAAGATTGTAGCACTCTAGGACTGGACTTGTGCACCCCTGTTCTAATGGATTAAAATGATCAATATTCTTTGAGTTTCAGGACTGTCGGAGCAGAAATAAGATATATTGTGATGTAAATTATGAAAACTCAAAACACCTGGAATTCTACCATTTTTCTTAGAATTTTACTTTGACAAGATTTAAAAAAAAAACCCTACAAAAATCACCTAAAGGAGGCTCCTGACATTATGACAAAATGTTAGGAGTAGACCATTACTGAGCCCAAGAGTGTCATTAGAAAGGAAGACAGCCAAAAGAGTCATAGAAAATTAGTCCATAAAATGGGCTGAGCCAGGTCTGTTTGGCTCAGCCCAAGCATGTGAAAACCAGGTCTGTTTGGTTTTCACATGCTTGTTTTTCCTCTATAGTTGGTCAGTTTTCCAGATAAACAAGTTTGTACTAGAAGGTGTTGGGGTGAAAAGTGGCGAACGTATAAAATAAAAATCCTCACACAGGACTTTAATGTCACTACTCCAATCATGTCAAGAAGGAGGAGATTTATTCAGCACATCTGCTTACACATTACAAGTTCAACAATTAGAGAAAATCTCCCCCTTTTTCAATGGTTACAAGAGTCTATCGGATTTTATATCAATGGGCATCTATCCGTATGTTTTAACCAATAAGGTCCTTTTCTTCAGATTACATAAATTTCTTGGCCCGTCTCATACTGGAGTTCAAACATTTCCAGGAAACGTCCACAGCTGGGATATTTCAAGCCTCATCTACGCGACTTAAACAGCACTTTTGCTATTGTTATTGTCCATATCTCTCCAAATCTGAATTCCTTCCCGACTCCAGGGCAGAGTGATTTGCCGTCACACTATTATTTTTCCCAGGTCATCCTGACCTGGAACTTTTCAACGACTGGAAATTCAAACATAATTATTCCCTTTCCTCGGTATTCACAGTGAATATCTTACAACTGAGCGTCCACAGTAACACACTAAATAACTTAGTAAAATGACCAAATGACAAATCAATCATGACGAGGATAGAAATAAAGTGTGAGGAAACATTTGGCCTACACTCAGTTGTTGGGAGTAATGTTTCAGTCACTCAGCATTTGACTGAATCACTCTTAAGACTTAAATTAACTTGTATAGGAACAATTAGGCTAAGATAGGAGCTCCAAGAATCTTTGAGATGAGCCCAGGGTTTTCTGCAGCCTGCTTCAACCTGCACAATGGCTACAAGTCTGGATATAAAAACATTCTCCTAGACAGAAAGAAAGTTGATCATTGGAAAGGTTAACCTTTTATCTCTGAAAGACCAACTCGGGCACTTACCACATAGTTACAGCAGTGTGTGAAGCTGGTGGAGTGAGTGGATGTTCTCAGCCTGACTGAACACAGCTGACAATAGACTTGCTGTTTTTCTTGACATGACACAATGATCAGCTGACTTAAGCCTAACACAAGAGAAGATGCATGTTAATCAAAAGCAGCCTCACACACAAGCTTAATCAAAAAGGTTAATACTCGCCGATTTTAGGAAGGCTTCTGCTTTGCGTCGCTCCGCTTACAGGTAGGTTGGAGGGCTCTTTCAGGAGCTTCTCGTTTTCAGATATGGTGCTCAGTTGGGTAGAAAGTGGTACATTTCTCTGGTGGGGACGCACTTCGGTGTTTACGCCAACCAACTTCTCATCAGGCCCAGTCTTGGCAGAACTAGCTGTACTTGTAGGTTTAACTGGTTGTTCAGGGATTCTAGCAGAGGCTAAGCACGTCATCTTGGTCTTAGGCAATGCTTTGACGGCACTGGATTTCACCTTACTGCATCCAGAACCATCTGCAGTTGTAGAACTAGTTCTGATACTGAGACACACTTTTTGCAACACTTTGGATCCTGCTGCACAACTTGACGAAGACTCTTCAGAAACAGTTCCACTGCTTTTCAAGACTCTGGACTTTGCTGCAGGTTTTGCAACAGCTGGGTTATGATTAGCAGTCCTGGGAATAGAGGAGATTTTCGTCAGTGAGGTGAAAGTGCTCCATGTAAATGAGACTGCCAACCAAAATGTGGAAACTACTTACTTTTTTAGGATAGAAACCTGGTTCTGTTTAGAGTTGGTATGTGATACTGTCAAAGGCACCCTTCTGTCTTCATTTAACAAAAACGAGATTTGAGTATTTTTATGTTTTGTCATCTTGGACAAGTGTTTGATCCTCTGGATTAGTTTCAACCTGTTTTAAGGGAAAATAATTGCATTGAGGCATGCAGTGTTTAAATTTAAATACAACAGGTTCCATGTTAATTTAGTCCTTCAATTTGCAACCCCACATTTCCATTGTATCCTTTTGGAAGGCAAACAATTTCTTAGAAAAGGCTCTAAACAAAGGGGGCCAAACTACGATGCAAAGTACTGCTGACAGTAGAATGGAAAAAAAGGGTGATGTGACAGTGTTCCTCCAGTAAGTATGGCAGGATAGTCTGCATAAAAGTCTGAAGGTGCGAGAGTAAAACTGCACTAAAGTAGGCACTGATGTGAACAGAAAAAGACTCAAAAGATGTGGGATGAATAGAAATAAAAGTATACCTGAACAAAAAATAAATAAAATTTAAAAAATGACGTATACACTGAAGGGGTTATAACTAAACTAAATCCACAATAATGCACTTTATATTCTAAGCATGCCTAAATAACCAAACAGCTGAAATGTCCTTCAGTGAAACAAAGAATATGACAAGTGAAAAGATGCAAATCTACCCTGGTGATTAGGCAAACAGACCGTTTTGAAGAGACAGGACAGAAAGAGTGTTAAAAAAGTTCAGAATATTCAGATTGACTGCAATTTTAGAGAAATAAATAAATAAATAAATAAAAATAAAAAATCACAGCAAACAGGGAATCTACCTTTACCAGTGGAAAGTCAGATTAGCCCATTAGGTTTCGGTAGACTCTGGAATCAGAGCAAATACTAAGGCAAATTCGTCTAAAAACCAAGATATGAAAAAATATAATCCTCCAGCTAAAGTCCCAGAGGGTTAGAGCCCCAGTTAAACGACATTTAACTGAAGTCCTAAAAGGGTGCAGGTTTTAATGTTTTTATCTTTTACAAAATGTCTCTCTTTCACACTGTTTATTCAATGTCACATGCTGTTTTAATTATGTAAAGCACTTTGAAATGCCTTGCTGCTAAAATGTGCTATACAAATAAAATTTGATAATATATAAGGGTCAGGAAAGCTTTCATGAAGGATCATGACAGGTGTTCAATCTATGAACAGTATTATGAAAGAGACTGGGTTAAAAAAAGAAGCAGTATTCAGGAGAATAAAAAACTTGGACTGTTCCACCACTATCACTCAAATATCGGTACAGCTTGACAAAAGCCTCAGTTACATCAAAAACACGATTGGTGGGACATTGTCAAACAGGAAGCTGAAGCTAACCGGCTTGTGGTAAATTAACCAAATTATTGGTTAAAGCCAGAGTAACTTTACTCTGGCTAAAGAGTAAAGTATATATATATATATATATATATATATATATATATATATATATATATATATATATATATACACACACATACATACACATACATTTAAAATTTTTTATTTTTAAACAAAATCTTACTCTTCTTGCATTGCCCTCATCTAATGCTAAACATAAAAAATAAAATAAAATCCTCACCTTCTCGCCACAAAGTATGCAGTCAGCTCGGCCCCACAATTCAAGTCTGGAATTACACACAACAAAATCGATAAATATAAAAATAACCGAAGAATTTTTATTTTTTTTAATTCTCAGTCAATCTATGAAAAACTAACGGTTGCATGAGTTTAAAAAAAATGCCGGAAACTAGCATAGCCAGGTGTAAAATGAAATCCCGATAACACGGAAATTCAAGGACAGACAGAAAAAAAAGTGAGTACGGAACTGCAATAAATAGACATGATGACAGGTGAAACTAATTATGATTTAATCAAGCATTCTTGTAGCTGCAGGACAAGTCAGATTACAGCGAGGATTGCTAATAAAAAAGACAGCAAATCAAAAACCAAACTATGGCTGCCGGGGTTGTGTTGTTCTATTATCACTCGTTAAAAGCTAAAGCAGCAGTATGTAACTTACCTTGTCTCTACCGACAATAGCAGGGGGTAGGAATGAGTTTAACATTGGGGCGGGGACATATTTGAAGCTTGTGAAAAACAGTGACTGTCAAGAAGACCACTTTTTGAGTCATCTAACGCGAATCAGATTGAATATAGATTGAATATACTTATCCGAGTCGCTGTGTTGCTATTTATTTTTATTTTATGTAATTTTCCTTAGTAGAAAAAAGAATAAATATTGTTGCTGTCTTCTTGTGTATTATGTAATACCTGCAGGGACACTTATGTCAACGATGGAGGGAGGACAGAGATCCGCGTGATGTGAAATAAAGCATGTTAGCTAACAAAGTTAGCATGAACGTGTAACCACCCGAGGATTAAGATGACTGAACCAAAAGTTAAGTAATCTGAAAATTTTTAGTATCTATAATATGAAAGTAAGCTAACAACAAGACCTCATAGGTTAGCTATATTCGTGGCATCAATCCCTACAGCCTCATTCAAGAGCGTGATTTGTCTCCGGCCGTTCACCTGTCAGAAACAACAAATCAGAGCCAGGGGGAGGATCTTAGCACGGTCAATCATTCTAGTATACATTCTACTCACAACCAGCTGCCACCCTACAGCTGGTTCATTACAACATTCTCCTTTGGATGTCACTTTAGCTATTTTTTTTATTTTTTATCAGTAAATCACTTATGTTGCTTGTTCCAGCAATCTTCTGTGCTTCACGTTACCTGCTGTAGTCCTCTTCACCATGGTTACAACGACTGATCCAGGATAAGAGCAGGTTGACGGACTTCACCAACCCTTGTCACCAAAGTTCGGCTTAGCTTACCAAGAACTAAGCTAGGCTAAAGAGGAGCCAAGTTAAAACAGGTCTAAGTATATACAGGTGCTGGTCATAAAATTAGAATATTGTGATAAAGTTCATTATTTTCCATAATGTCATGATAAAAATTAAATTGTCATATATTTTAGATTCATTGCACACCAACTGAAATATTTCAGGTCTTTTATTGTTTTAATTTTGATGATTTTGGCAAACAGCTCATGAAAACCCAAAATCCCTGTCTCAAAAAATTAGAATATTATGAAAAGGTTCTCTGAACGAGCAATAAAAATAATCATCTGAATCAACAAAGTAACTCTAAACACCTGAAAAAGATTCCTGAGGCCTTTAAAAACTCCCAGCCTGGTTCGTTACTCAAAACCGCAATCATGGGTCAGACTGCTGACCTGACTGCTGTCCAGAAGGCCATCACTGACATCCTCAAGCAAGAGGGTGAGAAACAGAAAGAAATTTCTGAACGAATCAGCTGTTTGCAGAGTGTTATATCAAGGCACCTCAGTGGGAAGTCAGTAGGAAGGAAAAAGTGTGGCAGAAAACGCTGCACAACAAGAAGAGGTGACCGGACCCTGAGGAAGATTGTGGAGAAGGGCCGATTCCAGACCAAATTAAATTTTCATCTCCATAAAACTTTTCAGCAGATGGAAGCATGAAGTGCTCCAAAATCTTCTGATAGCTGCTGCATTGATCCTGCCCTTGATAAAACCCAGTGGACCAACACCAGCAGCTGACATGGCACCCAGACCATCACTGACTGTGGGTACTTGACACTGGACTTCTGGCATTTTGGCATTTCCTTCTCCCCAGTCTTCCTCCAGAGTCTGGCACTTTGATTTCCGAATGACATGCAAAGTTTGCTTTCATCCGAAAGCAAACTTTCGGATGAACAACAGTGGTCCAAAGTGCTGCTTCTCTGTAGCCCAGGTCAGGCGCTTCTGCCGCTGTTTCTGGTTCAAAAGTGGCTTGACCTTTGACCTGGGGAATGCGGCACCTGTAGCCCATTTCCTGCACACGCCTGTGCACAGTGGCTCTGGATGTTTCTACTCCAGACTCAGTCCACTGCTTCCCCCAAGGTCTGGAATCGGCCCTTCTCCACAATCTTCCTCAGGGTCCGGTCACCTCTTCTCGTTGTGTAGCGTTTTCTGCCACACTTTTTCCTTCCTACTGACTTCCCACTGAGGTGCCTTGATATAACACTCTGCAAACAGCCGATTCGTTCAGAAATTTCTTTCTGTTTCTCACCCTCTTGCTTGAGGATGTCAGTGATGGCCTTCTGGACAGCAGTCAGGTCAGCAGTCTGACCCATGATTGCGGTTTTGAGTAACGAACCAGGCTGGGAGTTTTTAAAGGCCTCAGGAATCTTTTTCAGGTGTTTAGAGTTACTTTGTTGATTCAGATGATTATTTTTATTGCTCGTTCAGAGAACCTTTTCATAATATTCTAATTTTTTGAGACAGGGATTTTGGGTTTTCATGAGCTGTTTGCCAAAATCATCAAAATTAAAACAATAAAAGACCTGAAATATTTCAGTTGGTGTGCAATGAATCTAAAATATATGACAATTTAATTTTTATCATGACATTATGGAAAATAATGAACTTTATCACAATATTCTAATTTTATGACCAGCACCTGTATATGTGGTAATACTGTCTACATTGTAACTCATTTTAAGTAAACACACAAATAATGGATGTTAATGAGCATCACAGTTTATAAGAACTGTACATTTTAAAGGAATAACTGCAAATACAAATAAACAAGAAAAACTGCAAAAAAAAAAATATTTTTGTCCTTCTGCTGACATTTACAGCCTAAAAAAGTTTCATCCTAACATGCCTAAAACATACATTTAGAATAGAAATTTACAAGCAAACTGGTTTCCCAAACACTCCTAATGACAAGTGACTCGGCTTTGTGGATGGTTGGCACAAAATATGTTGCATTGTAGAGTGTGTCTGGATGATTTAGTCTTTAATTTCTGTTTAAAAATTAGCATCTTAAGTAAATGTTAAGTTAAAACAAAACAAAAAAAATATGAGCAACATCTTTTTAGTTTACCCATAAATGTTACAAAGAATCTCTTATTCGTATTTTTTTTCTTTCTTTTCTTAGTTCAGTTTCCCTAAATGTTGTTGCTTTGACTGAAAAAGTGATTCCCCCCTAAACCTAAAGCTGGTTGGGTCAACGTTAGCAGCAACACCTGTTGCTGGATTTTCTGAGACCTGGGGTTGACCTTGGTTGCATTAGATAAACATTTTTCTCTGTGTGGGGGTATGGCTGCTCTGCGGAGATTTGTTTTCCAGAGCTGTCTCCAATTGCTGCCCATACTAGGCATTTTAGTGATTAATAACATTGGTGTGTGTTTGAACAACCAACTCAACAATCTGACTTTGACATAATCAATCCTCTGCCAAACTAACACTGCATTTTTCCAAACATTTCCAGAATTACGCAACACCACATCTGCAGGATACCATATATGTAACTACTAAGTTATTCTTAGGCAACTTGGACAAAACGATTCAATTCATTTTCAGTCTGGCAGGAACATGCTCCGATGCAAAAACTAAATAGATAAATAAATTCCTCCGCAACTTATGTCCGCACCAAACTGGACTCTTTCCCTGCAGAGCTTCCTGTGTTCTCCTGCAGAGGTTTCCTGACTCTCACCAGTTGCAAATTTGAATTAAATTAGTTCATTTCAGAAGTCCTTTGTCTGGTTTATTACATGCAATTCAAATTAATTTGATGATTTGAAACTTTCACATGTGACAAGCATACAAAAACGTAAGAAATCACAAGGAGGGCATACATCTCTTCTCACCTTGAGTTAACTTTTAAGTTAACTCAATTTAATAAAATGGGCTTATACTCAGGCAGATTTGAATAAATGTCTGAACAATAACAGCTGAATCAAATGGCTGGCTCGTTAGCAGGCCTCTGCAGAGCTGACTGCTGGTGAGGTAATTCAGTCATTTGAATCAGTTCAGTTGTGTTGGAGAATGAAAACATCTAAAAGGCCATGTCCGTCTGATGTCCACCATCCTTGGTCATCCATCTATATACAGTACCCAAGATCCATCTCCTCATGATAGGAAGCACACAACACACAAGCAGGAAAATAAAAATTTTCAGGTTTAACTACTGGGATTAAACCTGTCTTGACTGCAAAGGCTCCCTAGAAGACTATATATACCACCTTCTGTCAAATTTTAATCGGAGTTTGATGGATTAATTGATATTAATTGATATCAAACCCCCTCCCCCCATGGGAACTATGTGACCTCCTGACCTTCACCCCCCTCCCCCCCCCCGGGAACTTTGTGACCTCTTGACCTCCCCCTCCCCCTCCTATGGAAACTATGTGACCTTGTGACCCCCCCTCCCCCCCCCAAAAAAAGTGAATATTGAATTAATAAATATAAGTGAATAAATAAATATGGTATATTCTTAACCATATTGAATTAGATTAGGAATTTTGTAACTACCTCTGGTTTTAAACAGATTGTCTTCTTGATACACAGTGCTGGAATTAAGTGCCTTTAACTCTTGTTCCAAAAGAGAGACACAGGCTGACAGAGAAACCAGAGACCTGCTGCATGTGGGTGCGTGTGTATCTGTCCTCAAGGAGGAGGGGGGGACCGAGGAGAGTCTTACTGCTGCGTGTGTGCGCATGCATGTCTGTCCTCAAGCATGAGAAACCTGCAGGATACATCTGACGTTTTATTCTGTCAGTTATTTGGTATCAGACTATAGATAAGTGCTGCATCATGATCTTTAACAGGACATGAGAAAAAACTTAGAGCATGGCAGATAGAACTGGCCTTTGATCCTACAGCCTGTTTTGTCCTCAACTATGCGAAATCCTAGATAGAACTGATCTTTGGTCCTACAGCCTCTGATGTCGTAAAGTATCCGGGGAGAGTCTTGCTCCATGTATGCCTGAAATCTCAGCAGACCACCGTCTAACCTGAAATCTGTAATAAAAGCCTTTACTAAACTTTAAACTTTACTCGGATGAATGAAAGATAAATACTATACTATATTTAAACAAAGAGAGACACAGACTGACAGAGAGGAAGGGGCCAGGGAGAAAGTCTTACTGCTGCGTGTGCCTGCGTGTGTATCTGTCCTCAAGCAAAAGAAACCCACAGGATACATCTGACATTTTATTCTGTCAGTTATTTGGTATCAGACTATAGATAATTGTTGGATCAAACTCTTTAACAGGACATGAAAAAACTTAAAGCATCTGATCTCTGAGCCAACATACGATGAAACCTGCCTCCAATTGCTAGTGTGATGCATTTCAGTAAAAGTTCCTCATCTGTAAATTTTATTTTTTGAGAATATGTGACAGCGACTAAACAGGCCCAGGTGAGGCTGCTGCTCATTTTTATCTTTCAGTTTTCCCCAAAGTTTAAAGTTTTTTTACACTGCACAACCACACTCGAAGAGTTGCTCCATGGTAAATTGTTTTGTTACCTTTAAAATTATTTACAGCTTTTGTCTCTGACTTATACGCTCTTTGTTTTTGTTTTTTTGGCCCTAATGATTCTTTTACTCCATCCGTTATCTAACATGCTTAAGTGCACTAACAAAATATAGTTCACCTGTAGTTGTTAAGGTTCCATTACTAAAATGTATAAATGATGAATGTGAACCATCAGTCTTAAAATATTTAGTACGATTTCTATTTATTTAGATTTGATGTTTTTGATTTATTGAATGATGCTCTATGTAAATATTTATCAAACTGAATGATCATTCAGGTTTTATATAGTTTTTTTCTTGTTTTTTTTCTTTTCATTCAATGTTTGTTGCAGAAATTCAAACATATGCTGGCTATCGATCAACAATTCAATCAGTGAATCTTTGCTTTTTTTCTCAAGTAGCCCTTCTCACGGAGACTAACTTACATCTTCTGACACCTGGCCCAACTTATAATAACATTAACCAAGCTTGCTGTTGGTACTTACCTAAAGAATAAAACATGCTCGCTACACAACCAAGCTCCAAGAGTTGGTCACAACATGGTAAATTGTTTTATTACCTTTAAAATTATCTACAACTTTATTTTTTCCTTTGTCCTAATGATGCTACCTGTTCATTAATGTTCACTAACAGACAGTACACCTCTTGTAACTGATAAGTATATAGATGTGAAGCATCAGTATGCGTTCAAGAAGATCATATCAGTCAGATTTCGTAAAATATCATGAAACTCAAAGGAATCAAAATTATAGTTCACAGAAAGGTAATCTATCCTTTTTAGGAAGCTTTGACTGTGAAAGGAATGAATAAAATATACTATGAAAAAATTCAATGTGCAGAATCCTGATAATAAAACTTCAATTGTGAACTGAATGATCAGATTGTATCTAGACACAAAAGAATCAACTGTTAATTAGTAATAATACTGTGGAAATGACCACCAAGATCTGAACAAACAAGAAACTTGACTACCTCAAGAGATTTCACTCGTTGGAGAATGAACCGTCTGACTTTCTTTAGTTGACTAAATTTAGTCTTACCAAATTTTTCCTGTAGAGCAAACAGGTACTGAGTTTGAAGCGTAGATCAGATGCCTTCAGCCGTCTGCTAAAGCTAGACTCCGGCCTTCCTCACTGTAAAATAAAGGTCACATAGTTCCCATGGGGGGAGGGGGTTTGATATCAATTAATATCAATTAATCCATCAAACTCCGATTAAAATTTGACAGAAGGTGGTATATATAGTCTTCTCTCCCTATTCACCTAAAATGTCCTCCAGACCTTTCCATGACCAGGTGTCCTTTCTGGCATTTTCTTCTACTCCCGCTTTCAGTTTATTTAGCTTGCTCTAAATGTGCCTTTTGGTGAGGTATGTGTAGGAATGTATGTGCGGCATCGATTAGCAAACATATGGCAAACATGTCAGCCAAAATCCAATCTAATGCTCGTCTGATTGGTCTTGTAATTCTACTTGTTTCATGGAGTTGATCTCTTAGGGCCATAAATCCTTCAACAGTGAAGTTTATCATTCTCTGTTGGTTGTTATAGACATAGTTAATCCATTCAACATTTTTGTTAATTGTAATCCAAGGAAAGATAGATTCAAATCCTGCAACAAGTTCATGTTGTGCTTTGAATTAGTCTGGATTTCCTCTTGGTTGACCTATAAGATTCAAATGTACTCCTTCAAATAAGCCCCTGTAAGTTCATGGATGGATTTTGCTTGATAATTCCATCAAGGCTGTGAATATGCCTATTTTCCTACCACTTTTTTCTTCCACTCAAGAAGACTATATGAACACCCTTCTGTCAAATTTTAATCGGATGATTGATTGATGGCCTTAATTAATTGATATCAAACCCCCCTCCCCCCATGGGAACTATGTGACCTCTTGACCCCCCCCCCCCCATGGGAACTATGTGACCCCCCCCCATGGGAACTATGTGACCTCTTGACCCCCCCCCCCCATGGGAACTATGTGACCTCTTGACCTCCCCCTCCCCCAGACATATGTCACATATATCATATGATGGGAACTATGTGACCCCCCTCCGACCTCCATTTTTCATCATTATCTCCTCCAAAGCTCACAGAATTACCCAATAGAATCTGAGACAGGGGGTTTGGTCTTTTCTAAGGTTTCTGTTATAAATACTGTCGAGAAAATCAAGCAGTCTACTACTGAGAATTGTTCAAGAACTTTAAAATGTATGGAGCTAAACGAGTTCATCCTGCTGCTGAGAATAAAGAACCTGTCTCCTCTGCAACATCTGATACGGATTCGGAGTTACCTAGCCCGAGGACGTTTGCTAAGATGATGGTGTCAACCCCGTTAACAAATAAACATCTGCTTGATGAAGAAGAACCTACAACTGTATATGAGATCCCGATAGCAGTGAGACCGGATTTGGGTCCGGTGATGGACACACCGGCATACTCACCTTCGTCGCCTGATCCAACTACCTCAGAAACTGTGGATAAAAGAGAAATATTGACAAGCGGGACTTCTCTTCTATGCGAGACACCAATTTCCATCTATGACAACTCAACTCTCGGAGCGGGTGCCCCCAAAAGATCGACATTTTATCTGACTCGTGTGCAGATGCCGGGGCTCCAATCCTTCAAGGAAGACTGGTGTTTAAAACCTCACGGCCTTTGGGGCTCATGGGGCTATGTTTTCCGTTATGAGTCCGGAGAACTTTACCTGTACCAGCTGGACAAGGATGAGGAGCTTGCACCAATAACGAATACATGCAGCCTCACCTATAATGACTGGGCGGTGCTAAGGCTCGCAATTCCTCGTGCCAATGAAAACATTGAAATGGCCTTGAAGCAAAATACAAGAGAGAATGAGCTCGACCCTCGATCTGCAAAGAAAACCAGAAAGCGGTGTTTCCCGACCGATACTGAAATTGGAAAGGGGGAAATTCTCTTCAGTGCAGTGTGGGAATCGAAAACTACTGAGTCTGGCCGTTGGTCCTTACGGGCAAGCAGACGGAAGGGAGACGGCGTGAATTCCCCAGACCTGTTTGTGTTGGAGGCATTTAATCTAGATTGTGGTGTATTCAGAACCATGCTGGCTCTCCCATTTGATGCATGGTCTGAGAAAATGGAGGAAGTCGGGGCTCAAATTTCCGAACTGTTTCGAAAATCTCGCTGTTGGCTTGATATTTTGTCAGTGAAAAAAACTCTGACATTTCCTGTCCAGCCTCTAAGGCGGGTCCTTTTCTGAGAACCCGCCCACTACCCTATATAATGCGAGGGTTGCGGGGACTTCTGACACCAAAACTTTAGAATGGAAGAAGCAAGAAGCTATGGAATATGGGGACCCTAATGGGGCGAGCCCAGTTATTCGGCAGAGAGCCTCTTCAGTCCTCCATCTCCTGGAAGCTACTACTACACGGGTCCGTATCAACCGCCTTCTCCTCTCTTACAATACTCCTCATCGGAATCGTCTCCAGCACTCTCTCCTTCAAGTTTTCTGATACCAAGTACCCTAGCTGAAGAGGGTATCCCTCCAGCAGCAGCAGCAGCACCAGCTGCAGAGGACTCTGGAGATCCTGCTCCTACCTACTCCCAACCTCCAGCACCAGCTGCAGAGGACTCTGGAGATCCTGCTACCAGCTACTCCCAACCTCCGGCACCAGCTGCTGAGGATCCTTCTACCAGCTACTCCCAACCTCCGACGGCAGAGGACTCCGGAGATCCCGCTCCTAGCTACTCCCTGCAAGAAGATGAAATTGATGGATGGATACCAAGTACCCTCATTGCTTCCGTAAAAACAGCCTTACTGCATCTATTCAGTCTAATTTGTGTCAAGTATGTCAAGGAAACCTGCTACGGCTGCATAACAGATCACCCGAGCCAGAGGCAGCATCAATGCCTGGAAATACCGGAGGAAGATTATTACCAGCTCAACTTTCGTCACATCACACAGCAGCTCCTGACTCCACGATTCATACCTGCTATCCAGAATCTCCTGAAGCAGCGCCGCATACAGGCTGAGGATGCAAAAGTGAAGATGATTGCAGAGACGGTTTTACACGAACTGAAATCGACATACGGAATCCAGACCGCAATTACTGACATGTATCAGGACATGAGCAGTGATGAAAACCTCAATCAACTCCGCTCTGTTTCAGAGTGTTACACTATGAATGAAAAGTAATCTCTCTTCTGCGTTGACTTGTATCATCTTATTTAGCATGTTTAAGTATTTTAATAGTTACCCTTTACCGTTTGATTTCATGCCAATAAAAATTAAAAAAAAGTTTTAGTTACATTATTATTAGTGTGATTAGTTAGCGTTAAATATATTGTTTATATACATATTATTGGTTAACATTTAATTGTAATGATTGTGATTTTCTTACTATTAGAGGAGAAATAAAACATTTGTACCACAATTTGTTTTCTCATTATTTTACAACCGATCACCAAAGCAGGTGACTGAAGGATGGCTGAGAGAAGGTTAATGAAGAAGGTTTACTACACTCCATCACACCCCGGTAGTTTAGGAGGAATAACAAGGCTGAAAAGAGCTCTGCAGGATGAAACGGGAAAGAAGGTTAAGGTGGAAAACGTACAAGATTTTTTATCAGAACAAGACACCTATACTCTGCATAAACCTGCACGCATACATTTTCCGAGAAACAGAGTTTTTGTCACGGGGCCTTTAAAACAGTTTCAAGCAGATCTTTGTGATATGCAAGCCCTGGTCAAGGAAAATGACGGTTATAATTACTTATTGACAGTCATTGACATATTTTCTAAAAGAGCGTATGTACGAGTTTTAAAGAGGAAGACTGCTGACCAGGTAGTAAAAGCCTTTGAATCAATTTTCAAAGACAGTCAGATTCCTAAAAAATTGCAAACGGATGCAGGTAAAGAATTTTTTAACAAAAAATTTAAAGCATTAATGAAGAAGCACGGCATTGAGCATTTTTCCACCGCGAGCGAATCGAAAGCATCCGTCATCGAGAGATTTAACCGTACATTAAAAACGAGAATGTGGCGATATTTCACCGCTAATAACACCCGCCGTTACATCGACGTTGTGCAAGACTTGGTGAAAAGCTACAACTATGGGTATCATACAAGTATCAAAACTAGCCCTATGGAAGTGAATTCAAAAAACGCCTTTCAAATCTTTCAGAACTTGTACGGTACATCCTCAAGCAAACATCGCAAGAATTCTAAACCTAAGCTTAAGCCCGGGGATGTGGTTCGAATATCTAAACTACGCGGCGTTTTTGATAAAAAATATGAACAGAGTTTTACGGATGAAGTGTTTACTGTGGTTGAAACCATACTTCGATCTCCTCCTGTATACAGACTCAAAGACTTGGATGATGAACCTATACAGGGCTCTTTTTATGAAGAGGAGCTTCAGAAAGTGAAATTGTGTAAAGATAAAATGTACCAAGTGGAAAAAATATTAGATCGTCGCACCGTTAGAGGGGTTAAACAGGTCTTTGTGCAGTGGAAAAATTGGCCTGAGAAATTTAACAGCTGGGTTAGAGAGGATGACCTTCGAGATATATAAGGGGAGCCGACAATACATCTTACACAAAACAGTACCATGGAGCGCTCGGTAGAGGATGAAGGGTTCTACATTACTTTACCATCAAACGCCAGTCTTGACGTTTTTAAGGATAATACCATTTCAAGTTTCCGCGTGAATCTAGCGCAGCACATTAATTTAGAAGGATCGTGGCAAGTAGCATTAACGGAGATTTCTTACCCGCACACTTGGCATAATGTTCCAAAAGAATCCGCGTTCTTTGAATGGAGGAAGAGGGGAAGTGTAAACATTAATCGGGAGAATATCGTGTCTGGATACTATGAGACAATAAAGCAGCTAAAAACAGAGGTCGAGTCTCATCTTAGAACGAAGAATATTTTTTTTTACACGACCGCTGTTGAAAACAGATTATTCTTATTAGCAGATGACGATCGATATCAGTTACGTTTTCACGGACCTGTCGCTTATGTTTTTGGCGCGGAGCCAGGAGAATGGATTACTTGTATTAAACATGACCCCTTTCCTTACCCGATGGATAGGAAAGCTGGATTCTACCACCTTTATTGTTACAGCGACGTGGTCGAGCAGCAGATAGTAGGAGATGCTTATGCCCCCCTGCTACGTACGGTTGAAGTCGAAGGTAAATTCGGAGACATAATCACTCAAACCTTTAATCCTCCCGACTATCTTCCTGTGGCACGGAAACATATCGAATCTATTCAAATCGAACTGAAATCAGACCAGAACGTTCCAATAAAATTTACCTACGGAAAGACAATTGTGAAATTGCATTTTCGACCTGTGAGGTCACAACGAAACCTGAGATGATAGCTGAATGAAATCTGGACAGAAATATTTGTATAAAATTGGTTGATGATGAGGTTATCATTCATATGAGCCCATCGCAGCAGTGTGAAAGAGACTAATTTTAACCTCGGCAGAACTGTATAAATCTGAGGTAACATGACTCAGATAAATCCGAGGGATGATCCTCACCGGTTCATCCATTATTATCATAACCAAGTAGGCGGAGCCTTACCAGGTTTTTATGGATCTCCCACCATGTATGGTCGAGGAATCGGATCAATATTTTCAAGATTATTCCGGTTTGTCTCACCTCTAGTTAAATCGGGTTTTGCCCTGGCTAAACCTCACTTAAAAAAGCAGCCACCAACATCGCCACAGATGTCATTGGTAGAGCAATGAATAAAATATCTGGTTCCAACCAAGAAGGATCAGGAATTATGGTTCTGTCAAGAAGGGCAAGGAAGCGCCCACCGGGGGAGCGGGTGCGGAACTCACAAATACGTAGAGCACATAAGCTAAAGAAATCAAACGGGAGAAGCAAGGCTAAGGGGAGGAAGTCTGCTCCTAGCAAGGATATATTTCACTAAACGCTAATTCAGTGAAAAACATGGCTTTTTTGCACCACAAATCGTCCGAATGCACCCTAGCAGAGTTGGATTTGTTTTCAGCCCCTATGACCCAGCTATCTATAGAGGATAAGGTTTACACTGAAATTTTACCGGTGTCGGCTCTTACTAGAAACGGGCCTATTGAGTTTGTGATCCCCGGAGGTGAGAAATATCTGGACTTAAATGACACTCTACTTCATCTACGCATCAAGATCACCAACGCAGATGGTAGTAACCTGGCTAATGACGAGGCTGTGGGCTTAATTAATTATCCACTTAACACAATATTTTCTCAATGTGACATCACGCTGGGAGATCGATTGATATCTCAATCAAGCTCCACACACCCTTACAGGGCAATGATTGAAACTCTACTCAACTTTTCTGAAGATACGTTGAAGAGTCAATTTACCGCAGGTCTTTTTTACAAAGACACAGCGGGTGCCATGGATTCTATCGTCATAAACAACGGTCCGAACGCAGGATTAAATAAAAGGGCCGCTTTCACCGCCAAATCCGGAGAACTTCACCTGTTAGGGACGCTTCATGCTGATTTATTTTTCTGTGAGAGGGCGCTGCTTAATTCAGTGGATTTGAGAATTAAACTAACACGAGCCAGCGATGCTTTTTGCCTGATGGGAGCTCGTGACTCAACCTTTCAGCTGAACATTTTAGGCGCTTCTCTTTTTATTAAAAAAGTCTCAGTTTCTCCCGCGGTCCGTTTAGGTCATGCTTCTGCTTTAATGCGAGGAAATGCCTTGTACCCGCTTTCCAGAGTTAACGTTAAAACATATTCTATCCCAGAAAACTCAAGGATATATACTCAGGAGAATCTCTTTTTGGGTGCTATACCAAAGTATATAGTTTTAGGAATGGTTCACCATGAGGCCTTCACAGGAAGAAGGGACTTGTCACCTTTCAATTTTAAACACATGAATGCAGAATACCTAGCATTGTCAGGAGGGTAGACAAATTCCCGGTAAAGCTTTCCAGCCCCAATTCAACCAAGGCTTATCGGTCAGAGAATTTTACAACATATTCTCTGCAACAGGCCGCCATTTAAAAGACCTTCCTCTAAGCTTTGACCGCAGTGAATTTAATAACGGATACTCTTTGTTTGTGTTTAACCTGAATCCGAGTGAGGACACAGACGCTTTATCACCCATTTCTAACGGTAATTTAAGGTTGGAGATTCGCTTCAGACTACCATTACCGCACACAACTACACTCATTGTCTACGCCTGCTACGACTCCATTCTGGAGATCAATTCAAAAAGGCAGGTCTTGGTGGATTATTATTAATTATGGATAATCATCAATTGGAGAGTCTGCTACATCATCTGATGGGAAAACTATTTTGCGGAGTCTGGGCATGCGATGAACTGTCTTTGCTCTCACATAAGTACACAGGACCCGCATATTTTATTGTGAACACGCATCCCGCTCACATGCCTGGAGAACACTGGTTGGCTCTGACTTTGGAAGGAAACGTTGCCACGTTTTTCGACTCGTACGGATTTGCCCCAGATTTTGATTTCTACCCAGCGAGCATCGTAAAGTTTTTGAAAGACAGGTCTTCAAAAATAATGTATCATGATAAACAACTTCAAGACACTCTGTCCGTTGTTTGCGGTCATCATTGTGTTTATTATCTGTGTAAAAGAGCTTGCGGTTTATCGATGCAGCAAGTACTTGATTCATATCAGGGTGATGTGATAAAAAATGATGCAATGGTTTCAAATTTTGTGAAAAAATATCAACGTTGTGTAAAAAACCGAAAGTATTGTTCTTTTAACCACGGAACATGTTCTATGCAATTGTTTAAAGATTGTTACAAATTGTGATTTTCTATTGTTATTTCTGTATTCGAAAAAAGAGACTGTACACCTGAAAATTTCTTAAATAAAACATTTTATTGAATAGAAATTATTTCTTGTCAAAGTTTACGGAGTAAAAGTAATCCAGCGTGATGGTTTTATTCTTTTACGTGTACTTTGTCTCTTTTTGATCTCATCTTCAAAATCAAATTTAGGAGACAACACAATATGCCTTTTTTCTTTTCTTGAAGGGATGTTCACACCCTCTGTCTTGATACGTAGATACTGCTCGCGGGCTTGCGGATTAAAGACTCTCCTCCTTGAGGATAGATACACACGCAGAACGGCTCTGCAAGGCCCCCCTCCTCCTCTTTAAAGACAGATACACACGCAGGCATATGCTGTAAGACTCTCTGGTTTCTCTGTCAGCCTGTGTCTCTTAAGGAACAAGGAGTTATTTGTTTTCATTCAAGGAGTTCATTTAATTACAATACTTTGTTTAAATATATATCTTTCATTCATTCAGTTAAAGTTTAAAGTTTAGTATGTATGCTAATAATTACTGTTATTGTTTAAAAAACAAATACAAAAAACTTACCCCTGTGAAGAGAATCGAAAGGCCTCTCTGCTTCTGGCCCTGGTTCTTGTTCAGGTTCTGGTTCAGGCCCAGGAGGACCAGAAGCCCTCTCTGCTTCTGGTTCTGATTCTACTTCTGGCTGCAGTTCTGGTTCCAGATCCGCTGTCAATTCACTTTCTTGCCTTGATGAATGAGGAGGTGTGATGCCAATGGCATCAAGTCTCTGCTTGGAAGGTAGGACAGATCCTTCTTGACACGCGAACTTGTCTTCTGATTCAGATGAGATGTAAATTACAGAATCTTCATTACAGGTTAAAGCTGTGGATGATAAAAGAAATATGTAGTTAGAAAACCAGTTTTCCTGGTCAGTTCAAATAGACTATTTTATAAAACTTACTCTGTACTCCTGTACTTGATGATCTTATAGGATCAGAGACATGTCTTCTTTTTTTAGTCAGCGACAAACGATTCCTCCTGCGGTTTTCCTGGTTATCTATAAGAAAATAGATACATAGTAAATATTTTTTTCCACTTTTAGAACTCTGGTTACGAAAGTGTAAAAAAGGTAGTAAAATTACCATGTATGGACTCTGGTTCTGTTTGGGGCTGGTGTGTCTTCTGATTTTTAGTAAGATCTGGAGGAACAACAGGCATATATTTAAGTTTTTCATTTTTATACGAATGAATTATTTTAGAATTAGGTTACAGAGAAAAGGTATGATAAAAAAAAAGAACTTACCATTTATATTCTCTGATTCCGCATCCTCAGAGAATCCATCTAAACAAACAGACATTGTTATTAAACATGATGCATACATTTATATATAATGAGAAAGAGATTTACTTACGGTCAAAAAACGAGAACAGATCCTGAGAACCGAAAGTTGTAGACCCAAGAAAATTAACCTGTTTGCCTGAAAGACCGGACATATTTCAGAATAATGCTGGTTTAAAGATGAAGCAAAATTAAAAGTTTACAACTCCTGTTGTACCGGAGATGGGAGAAGTTCTGTGAAGTTGCGATCTTTCCAAGATGATGCTTCCCATTAAGCAGTTGTCCTTTTAAAGACGATCATGCAGCACTGGATCTATTGTTTCTCCTTCTGAAGGATCGTGTGATGTATTCTGTGCCGGACATCATAGGCTGCGGGGGTCAGAGGTCAACCCTGTCTGCCCTGCTCTAAGTTTTCTCTCACGCGCTGTTAAGAGTTTGATGCAGCATTTATTATATTGTCCAACACCAAATAATGCACCGTAAGCTTTTGACATCATCCTGAGGTATTGTTTGGAGGAATGTTTGATGTATTCTATGGATTACTCTATTCTATGGTGGACATCGTAGGCTGTGGGTCAGAGGTCAGCCATGTCTGCCATGCTCTAAGTTTTCTCTCATGCGCTGTTAATAGTTTAGCTTTTGACATCATCCTGAGGTATTGTTTGGAGGAATGTTTGATGTATTCTTTGGATTACTCTATTCCGTGGCGGACATCATAGGCTGTGGGTCAGAGGTCAGCCCTGACTGGAGATGGGAGAAGTTCTGTGAAGTGGCGATCTCGCCAAGTTGATGCTTCCCATTAAGCAGCTGTCCTTTTAAAGACGATCATACAGCAGTGGATCTTTTGTTTCTCCTTCTGAAGGAATGTGTGACGTATTCTGTGCTGGACATCATAGGCTGTGGGTCAGAGGTCAGCCCTGTCTGCCCTGCTCTAAGTGTTCTCTCACGCGCTGTTAAGAGTTTGATGCAGCATTTATTATATTGTCCAACACCAAATAATGCACCGTAAGCTTTTGACATCATCCTGAGGTATTGTTTGGAGGAATGTTTGATGTATTCTAAGGATTTCTCTATTCCGTGGCGGACAGATAGCACACGGAAGACTCTCTGGTTTCTCTGTCAGCCTGTGTCTCTGTTTTGGAACAAGAGTTAAAGGCTTTAATTCCAGCACCTTGTATCATGAAGACAATCTGTTTAAAACCAGAGATAGTTACAAAATTCCTAATCTAATTCAACATTGCTTAGAATATATTTATTAATTCAATATTCACTTTTATTTATTTATTTTTATATTTATTTATTTATTTATTTTTTTTTTTTGGGGGGGGGGTCAAGAGGTCACATAGTTCCCATGGGGGGAGGGGGGTTTGATATCAATTAATTAAGGCCATCAATCAATCATCCGATTAAAATTTGACAGAAGGGTGTTCATATAGTCTTCTCACTCAACTTTATACAAACATGGTTGGTTTCAGGGTCCGGTGAACAACCAGCTTTCTTAGCAATGACCATCTGCCGATTACCTTTCTCATTGAGGGCGTCAGTGAGGATGTGTTCTGGACGTTTACCAAGTCGGCAGTCTTCATGATTGGAAATCTTTTACAGCATTTTGTTAATTAGCTGATTGGACACCAGCAGTTTTGGATTTTTTTTTTTTTTTTAAATAATATTCTCATTTTCTGAAACACTGAATTTATTGTTTTCATTATCCATCAGCCATCATCATCATAAAAATACAAGACATAAAGGCTTGAAACATTTCACTCTACACTGGCTTCTCTTTCTGAGATGAATGGACTTGTACGTCATGCCAAGCCCTACCATAAAGCTCAAATTTATTTCTAATCTGTAGCTGCGGGCGGAGGCAGAACTTTTCCTGACATAATCCAGCCTCTTGATCAGTTGAATTAAGCTGAAGTTTGAACTAAAATCTTCACTGTTCAACTAAAGTTCAGCTTGCAGAGCTGTGTCAAGTAAAGTGGAGTTTGTCCTCCCTTCCAGATGAAGTCCAGATTTAAAGAGTATACTTAAAAATTGATCTGTTGAAATTATAAGATGTAAAACTCTGAAACGTCATTACAACTGGCCTGAAGTAAAACAAGACTGTGAAGCAGCATCAGCATTACGTACAGATAATTTAAACTGTACTCAAGTTATGAATGCATTTTTGATGCATTTGCAATCAGAAAATAAGTAACTGCAATTGTGTAACGCAGGTTGTTGATGTGCTATAAATAGACGTTGGTTCACTGACGGGGACAGGATGCGTCCGTGAACCAAGACAAAAGGGGAACCAAGGACCCAGTGTTGATCACAGGCTCCTACAGGAAGCATATGGTAAAGCTTAAAAAAAGAAAAAGGAACTCAAACTGCTGACAGAGGGATGGGAAGTGACCTTTGAGCAGCTGTCGGTCAAGAGCAGGGACTAAAACTCCATCTAACTCAAGCTGGTTAAAGGTCAAATCCACTTCATTCTCCTGCTACGGGCTGACGGCAGCAGCAGAGCCCATAAAGCCTGCCGCAAAGCAGAGGAACGACGGGCTTTTCTTCCATGCACACCACACCATCATCTTGCACACACCAAGACGCCCAGAGGCCCTGAATCAAAGCTAAGAGGATCCAAGGACTGCAGAGGGCTGTCATGCGTATGAAGAAACTACCACAAAGACAGCAGCTCCAAATCCCACCTGTAACATCAGCTAAGGTCTGGGCCCCAATATTCAAGGCAGAGAAAGATTAGATAATAGTCATCACTTGGGAACAGGAGGAATCAGAGAATCCCCTCCAGCTGCCTGCTGGACCTCACGTCATGGCCTGCATGTATCGGGGTTGAGGTGTCATCCTCCGTCCCTCAAATTCTTCCAATTAGCTCCATCAGTTTCAGAGTTCGGGAAAGATATCTAGATAGAATTGATTTTGTATTAAAATAATTTCATTCAATATTACCACCTGATTGCTGCTGCAGCGTCAAGCTGTAACTGGCCCTTGCAAAATGCGCAGCGACAGCCGTTTCTCTTAAAGCATCACCACATCAGCACCATGAAGACCACCACTGACAAAACACACCGCAGGCATGCTCATCTTAATATTGGAGGTGGTGTGTGTCTAGTTTAGACCTGGGTTGGTTGGATACAATCCATAAATCCATTATGAACCTAATGCCTGGATTTAAAATCCACAAGTTTGTTTTCTGATTATGACATTCATCTCCATAAAGAACTCTTTCAGATTTTTCTAAATCATGCACAGTGTATGATTTAGTCCAAATAAACAATTAGACTAAAGTTATTTTGTAAAAAAGTAGACAAAACATGCATTTTATTCATATACACCAATGAAATAAAACGTATTTTACATTGAACAGACGCATCAAACATGAAATATGCCCATTTATAAAAAAAAATAAAAAAAATAAATCACAATTAAAAAAAAGAAATCACGCATGCACAAAAACAACGAGGTAGCTTAACACCATTTTCAAGTCAGAAAACCTCTTCGTAGTGAGCTCACTTATAACCTTTGACATAGGTCAGAAGATAAACACTTATTTGTTTTAACAAGATGACACTGATGATATGAAGTCATATTTACATTAGACAGAGCTCTGGAATTAAAAGAAGAAAACACCAAACTGAGCTGAAGAGATTGTATCTTTTTTTTTTTAAAAATGCTGACCAAACAAAATTGGGTAAAGTCACTGCTCACTTCCTGGCCTTCTGGAGTAGTACAAATGCATATCGGGATTTGTCCAAACTACAGGCATCTGCTCTGTTAAACTGTAACTGAGCGAATGCATGTTCATGGGGTTCACTACCGGCTGAAGGGAGCTCTGGCTTGGATACACGTACTGCTGGTACATGCTAAGAGCATCGAGGGGAAGCTGGCTCTGTGTTGGAGCAGAACCCGGATGCACACTGCTTGGGAGATAAGCAGGCTGGATGTAAGGGTTGACGCCTCCTGGAGACGCCGCGGTCTCAGTGTGGCTCGGTGTTGGCGGCTGTTGCCATCTGCTCATGTCAGTGCGAGTTTGGCCTTTGAACGTCTGTTTAATGTGGCTGGACCTGGAGGTTATGATGGTATTAATGGGCAGCTGATTGATCCCTATTCTGCTGATCTCCTTAGGAACACTGATGTGCAACCTGTGTGGCTCATTGAGGTCAGCGGTGGGAACTAAAGCGTTTTCTTGAGGAACAACAAGTGACTGGCTCATCTTCATACCCTCTCTCCTTTCAGCAGTATGTAAAGTTGGCTGACTGGAAGTCTTGCACACAGAGAGTAGCTCTGAAACAAATTGCCAGAAATCTTGACGCGAGAGTTGATCGAGATTTATAGAGTTTGAAGGAATCAGCTCAGTTACTGAGTTGGAGCTCATGTCAAGAGGATCAGAGTTTCGTCTGAGCCCAGACACCCCCGGATTGAATCCTGGCTGTAGAGGATCACCACTAAATGTGTTTGGTTTGGGATGTGGGGGACCTGAAGGAACAACAGTTTTATGTCTCGAGTAAGGAGCATTCAGCTCTTGAGGACAAGGGGTTACTCCAATCTGAGAGACGGATGATGTGTAGTGTGGCCGGAGAGAACTACTGCAGGGCTCTAGACTGAGATCTACAACAGTGGAGCTTGAAGGAACAACAGGATCAACCTTTGAGTTTGGAGGATTCACTTCTAGAGGCCTCAGGTTTTGTGCAGCAACACTTGGGTCTGGAAGGACCACATGGTCATTCTTTGAAGAGGAAGAGATTACGTCCGTCCCTGAGGTTCTTCCACTTCCAGCAGCATCAAAGCTTTCAGCCGGGGTTGGCTCTTTAGGCTGTGCTTTACCTGGATTCTGATCAGCTTTAAGAACATTATACAAGACAAAAAAAAAGAAAAGAATTAAAAAACAGAATAAGAAAAAAAGAGGTAATAATTTACTAAACTTAAAATACATAGTTTAACTTTTTTGTAACTACTTTAGTTGTCGCAAAGGTTTCCAGATCTACTATTGTGGCTATCAGTGCAGACTAATTATTCTACCAAAATCCTATCATGATTATAGTTGATATGAAATTAAACATTAAAACATATCAGCTTTTACTAAACAGACCAACACAATGTAGGTGTACAGCATTAATTGTTAAATACAGAGAGAATATGCAGTTTTAAAAAAATATTTCACAACTACAATTAGCATAGTTGAAACAATCATCTGAAGATGAAATAAGCATGGAACAGCTGCAAACTAATAAAAAGCCAAGAAGAAAGTCTGAGACGAAAACTAAACGCATTTCAGTTTTGGTCTCTGTGTGAAAAGACAGGCCAGGCTGCAGACAGGAGCCGCCCTTCAGATTACTGAATGCAGCTGCTGCAGTTCACAGCAAGCAGAGGCAGCAGTGAGGTCAACAAAGAGGGGGAGTCAAGGACAGAGGAGCTTCCCACAACAAGTATCCAAAACACAACCAGGAGAAGCAGAAACTGTGCACATGGGAGTGTTATAAGCATGTGAAAAAAGGTAACTGATAAATACACAAGAAGATGGGAGGAGGGAAGAAATTTAGGACATTAAAAGCAAACGTTAAGCAGAGTGGTGCGACATTATTTGACAAAGCAGGCTGTATCGCTCGTCTTTCACTGTACGCACTAACCGTTCTTGTGACGGTGATGGCCAGCAGAGCCAGATGGATGAAAATCACTCAAATCTTCATCTCTGATGCTTTTCAAAAGTTCTAATGCTACAAAAAGAAAAGTGAATGCACAGAAAACAGATTAGTACAAAACAAGATTGTGGAATGTTTGCTTAAAACCATGGTTGAAAGATATCCAATTTAAAATTTATGGCAAGAATTCACACTTGAGCTTTCACCAAAGGTTTTCACCCAGTCTGGCTTGAACTCCGTCTCCAAATGTGCAAATTTGGTGGAGACAGAAGCAGGTTTTGCTGCATCTGAAGGTGATTTCAGATATTCTCCCAGAAAACCTGCTAGGCCTGGTGTTGGGGCGCCAGGCAGTTCACCAGCAGCCTACTGAGTTTTTGGGTTAAAAAAAATTAATAAATGAATAAAAAAATTACAAAAATTTGGAGGTGCACAAGTAGGCATCATAATGTGGAAATAATAGTGCGTAAGGCCAATGGGCGGGAGCAGAGAGGGCCCTAACCGCCAGTTCAATGTGTCAACTATAAATCAGGCTTATTCCGTCTTTACCGTCAGTTACTAGTGTATAAAAATATCCCTATTTAAAATAAACAACACTTAGCCTGGTGGGTGGCCAAGTAAAGCCTGGGGGCCCTGGGATTTGAAGTCCAAGCACTGACTTTGTGGGTTGAGTACAAATGCACACCGCACTTTTCAGATTTATGTTTGAATTATTTTTGAAACATCTAAATTTCTTTCCATTTCACAACTAATTACATAAAAGTTTTGTGGCTGTGACAAATATGAAAAAGTTCAAAGAGTCAAAACGCGGTTCATGTTGCACAATTCTTCAGACAAACTACGCGTTTTGAGTTCTTTTTAGGTACAATTTACACAGGACAATGATTTCATCAACACTTGCTAATTAAGTTGACAGTTACCTTTACTGAAAGGAGCTGCTAGGAGAAATTTGTGGACCTCAGGTCTCAGCCATATGCACTTGAAGAAAAAACACAAAGTCGGTACTTGTTCATTATTTTTTGCAAAGCGTCAAACGAAACTAGATAACAGAAATGCTCCGTTGACTCAACGTACCTTTGGTTTAACATTAAGAGCCTTCTCCCGCTTTGACAGTTCTTGGATAACATTCATTAAAACCTGATTTTTAAAGTCCAGAGGTAAGTCATCCTGTAGCCAAAACATGTCCAGGAACCTTTGGTCCTCCCTCCACTGAAAAACAAGGGACTTTATAAAAAAAAAAGAAAATGTACAAACGTGTTTTTGAACAATTGCTCCATGTCATTCTCAATACACACCAAGAATTTGAGCTGGTGGTCGAGGCTGACCATGTGCTGACAGATATCTCGGGATGAGAGCATCTCTTCACAGGTTTCGCATAGGAAGGTTTTCTGATATGAACTATGACACTCCCACACATACGCCCTGCCTGGTAAATGCAAACAATTTTAACATGTTACATGCTTCTACGAAGAGACGGGATGCTGAGGACACGCTGATAGAGGGACACTCACCAGCAACCTTTTTGGGATCCTGATTACTTGCCGTCAGGAAGATTTGCAAATCACTGGATTGCAGAACATTTTTTCCTGTAAAACCCACGTGTTACTAAAAATCCGTGCACAAATGCCAAAGAACAGGCGCAGTTCTGATGCTCAGCACTGACCAGTCAAAGCAGTGGAGATTGCCTGTGAAGAACTGCGCTCTTCAGGTCGTAAGTGAAGCGCAGGAGCTGGTTCGGCTTTGTGGCCCGATTGGTTCTGCTGCCCTGCCGTGACTTCCGGTCCGGAACGGCACACTCTCGCAGGCGACGCTTTCTCTGCTTTCTGCGACTCCTGGAAAGCTGCATCGCTCTTCAACCGCTGTCTTACTGAAGTTAGACGATTATCTTGATTCTTGGACGTCGTTTCCACACTTGGTGCTGAATTTGAATATCAAACAAAAATAAAAACATGCAGAAAAATAAAATCATACGATATACTTCTTTTATTAAAAGTAAAATCATAGAATATTAATAACTTGTCAACCGTCTGGGATTTTATTCTGACAAAAACAAAACCAGAGAGTGAAGCGGCTTCACATCAGGAGCTAATAATCATTTTCACTGATGGCACTGAATGAGATTGTTTCGGTTGGATTTTTTTTCTTCTAAAATGTTCACTGTGTAATTAAGCTACACAAAAAAGCAAACATTCCTTTCTTACCAGGGGCAGTAATTTTCATTTCAACAACAACAACAAAAAAAAAAAAAAGAACAAAATGTGGGACATAAAGAGCTTTCCTTACGCAGGCTTTCTCTTGAAAACGCGACTTCACGACGAGGCCGACTGTCATCTTGCACCATCAGCTGATTCTGCTGGGGAGTTCCTAAATTAAACATAAAAACGTATTTCAGTTCAACTGGAATTGTAAACTTTGTCAACTTTCTAAAAGAAAATGTTGTTGAAAATGTCACGCCCGCTTCAGTTTCATCGCCTGGAATGGGACTTGGGTTCATTTTATTGTCACTCATTGATTTTAGGTGCTCCTGAATCAGATTTTGTGCTTCTAGATCTTTACCACTTGAGCTCTGGTGTCTCTGTAACTCAGCTGGACGACGCCTTTCTGCACTTTTCCGGATCGTCTCTGGATCGGAACAAAGAAGGACAAAATTTTAAACGCTGTGCAACAACAACATCTTGACTTCCAAGCTTGGCAAAGTCAACAAATGTCATACTTTAGAGCTAGTGCAACTAAAACTTGTTAAGGTGCAACATATAAACCAGATGCAATTGGATACTGCATTTAAAGCAGATGAGTTTAGTTAAGACAATTTTCTGATGTAAAAAAAAGAGCCATTGAGGCCACGCCGCTTTAAAACAGGAACAGTTGTAACGCAAAGCTTTTCAAGTGAAATATCTCAAACGAAAGTGTGGCTGCTCTTCCTCAACATAAAAACTGAAGGGGGTGAGTACTCTTATTTTTCCTAAAAATGATTTCATCCAGGAAAAGTGGACATGTCTTAATTATTGTATAAGACCTAAATCAGACTCTATAGATATTCTAGACAGAATATAAAACCTCTAAAAAAACACATCCAGCATACCTGCCGTATCTTCAGCTTGAGCACATCGATCCAAAACTTGTTGTGGATCCTGGGTTTGCATGGCTTCATCCTGGATCTCTTCAACCACTTGCACGTCTTCCTCATCCGAGCTCGTTTCGCTCAATGACTGACCTGCAGACACGGCTGCGTCATCTTCATCGACGCACTCAATTTCTGCATACGAAGACGTAAAAAGGGTTAAAAACTACACTGACTGCTTAGAATAATCTGTATAATAACTCTCGTTTGATGTCTCACCCGACGCTTGGTCCGGGCTTGCCCAGAATTGATGGTCGTCTGCAGAGTCTGACATTTCATCGTGAAACGCTGGGATCCCTGAGAGTAAGCGTTTAGAGGGAGAGGTTCGCTAATTTACCGACCATTGCGCCGAATGTCACTCGCCCACATTAACGACACAAAAAAAACCATCTGAAAACGTGAACGAACGGTGTACATGCATTGCTTAATAATTAGAGGTGCGTTAGAGGAAGTTACGCCAAGCTAACATTAAAACTTACAATCACCTGAGCTTGAAACGTCACAGGGACTGGAAATGCCCTTGGGAGGATGCTCCGCGTCATCGACCGAGCGAGACGACGGCGCCTTCAGGTCTCTTTGCTTCAACAGTGTTTTCACGGTTTCTATAGCTGAGAATCAAAAGCGTAAGTAGAAACACAAAATTGACACACACACTGCCAAATATTTTCCTCAATAACAAAAGTGAGTTCAGATCAACAGTTTACCAAAATAAAGCAGGACCAAACAACAGAAAAACAACAACAAAAAAAAAAACAATAGTGTGATTTTAGGAGATGCAGAATAAAATGATGTTATATTTACCCAAGCGGTCTGGGAGTTTTCTCAGTGTTTGGTACTCTTCCGTTTTCACCTCCAATCTCTAGGAAAAGCAAATATCCACACAAACAACATGAGGCATATGTAAAAACCTCGAAGCGTACATTTTTTGTGCACACAAAAATAATTGAATTCCTTCAGAACAAAGAAAAAGGGTTAAAAAAAAAAGTGCAAACAGAACATTGATGAAAAAAACAAACAAAATTGGCCTCTTTAAGAAGCTCAACTGGAGACTGCAGCTCCAAGGAGGAACTTTGTGGAAACGGGTGATTCAAGGATTCCTCAAACGTGAGAGAATAACGTAAATATCATTCTCTTTCTCTGGTGTGTTATTTTCCAAAAGACACACAAAGCTGATTTTGTTCAACATACCTGAACAATCTGAGTGTGAGGCAACTCTTTGTCAACATTTGCCAACTTATGAATGATGCGGCTTAACTCGTTTTCCATGTTCTCCTTCACAGACCATTCAGGATATTTCATTTTCTAATGAAAGGGGGAAAAAATTTAAATAAAATAATCTAAGCATTGATTCTCCTTCTTCAAGGCTGCGGCTGTACTCGTACCACGAGTTAACAGTCACATACCACATATTTGTACTGGTGGTCCGAGTTCCTTGGGTGGCTGGATGTATTCAGTCTGAGTGAACACAACAGACAGAAGACCTGCTGCTTTCGCTCACAGGACACCACAACCAGGTAGTTCAATCCTGTCCAACGGCAACAAGATGCACACGTTTAAAAAGACTCTGATGCATGCATAAAATGCGTTGAACGTTTTATGTAAATTGAACGACGCTTACCAACTTTAGGAAGGTTTCTACCAGGCGTCGTCTTACTCGAAGCGTCATGAGGCAGGTCTTTCCGTACCTTCTTGGTTTCTTCTGGTTTCGGGTGATGGGAGGCCGGCGGTTTCCTCTTGCAAGCGGCCGTTTCAGAGTCCGGGTTTGCCCCCGTCAATGTCTTTACAGAAGGTTTGGTATTTACGTTTATGACTTGTGGTTTAGCCATTTCAGAAGCGGCAGATGATGCTTCCTTAGTCTTAGGCACCGCCGGGTCTTTGGATTTGAGAGGATGTTTGTGTTTAAGCGTCGCTGCAGATCCAGTGTCGGACGAGGATGCAGCGCCGCATGCTTCTTTAGATGGCGTTTGACCTTTTGGTGCCATGGACGCTGTCTGGGACTGTGGAGTGGATGTTTTTGAAGTGGTGGAAGCGGTTTTTGTCTGTGTGGAAGGGCCTGCGGTAGATTTCAATGTATTCGTTAGAGCGGTGGAAGGAACGGCTCTCGGTTTTTCAGATTTAGTAGCCGCTTCAAACGTTAATGATTTCACTTTGGTTGGAGAAACGTCCGCTTTATATTTTGCGTTTGCGCTTTGAAGACTTGAACCAGCATCGCTTCTCCCGTCGGTGGGCTCTTTGTTACTTTTGGGAACAGGTGAAGTGTGGGAGTTCTCACAGAGGGACGATTTCCGTTGATCAGTGTTGGTTGTGGGTTTTTTATCGGATGTGTCTGGGGCTGCGCCTCGCTCATTGGAATAACAAACCACCTTTAAAAAGGAACAAAACAAAGAATAATTAGCAGCATGTTCAGTTTTCCTTTGTTAAAGTACAAATGTGTGTCACAAGATGTGGCAGATCCGCAACCCAAACTCATCAATGTAACAGAGATCCATTTCCATAACAAATTATAATATATGTATAAACATATATCACCTTCTTGTGATCCTCTTCCTCATCAGCTGCATTTGTGTTTGTCACTTTTGTGCCACTTTCGTGTGACATTTTGGTGGATTCTTCAAAACGCGACTCGTCGGAGGCGAGCCGCTGTCTTTTTGGGCTCATTTTGCATCCATTTCCACTGGCTTCATCTGGAGTCATTGGCATTTTTCTCTTGTTCGTTTGTTGTTGGGTTGCTTCCGGTTTGATACTTGAGCTGCCTTCTGGTTTAGTCGAAGCACTGTTATTCTCTTCAGTGTTTCTGTGGCTCTCCACGACCTTCTCCTTTGGGTTTTCAGTCATAGCCTCTTCTGTGCTCAACTTCACTGGCAGGACTGTCCCTCCTTCATTTTTTAAGTCCTTCAGATACACTTTTTGAGATCCTTCTTTGGTTTCTCTCGACAGTGCCTCCTTGGCACTATCTCGTCCTTCTTGATTCAGGCCTTTTTCTTTCGTGTTAGGGGCGGTGCATGTTTTCTGGTCCTCTGTCTTTTGCTGTTTGTTAGTGGGTTTCGGAGGGATCCTGGAAACTGACACATGCAGAGAATATAAGAATACACATTTCATTTCAATTATGAATACAACAATGTAATCCATTCGTTGTGTGAGCAAAATTAAAGTCAATACATTTTGTCAAGGAAACTGGCATGAACTTGTGAGATCTCTCTAGGTACACGCAGAAAGCAGGATAAAAGCCTGAGGAATAACAGTGATCTTGTATATTGATTTAAGGATGATTAAAGAAAAGAAATACAAAATACATATGTGTGTAATAGTTGGAATGATTGAGGTTTTGTGATTACGAAGTCTGTAATGAATAATTGAAATATATAATCTGTATTCTGTATTCATGATCTGTAATAACAGTGACAGCTTAATTGTTGTATGATTTTGTTTGTATTCATGATCTGTAATAACAGTAACAACTTGATTGTTGTATGATTTCAGATAATGACAAAACAAGTTGATTATGTTTCATGATACATTATAAGAGGACTGTAGGTTTGAGTACATGAGAAGGAAAAAAGGACGGTGTCATAGGCAGTGCACTGAGCTGGGCGGAGGCCCCAGGGCAACTCCTAAAAAGGCAATGGCTGCCAAATAGCCAACAGGAGAAAAAAGAGAAGTATTGGACAAGAGTTGCAACAGTCAGACAAGAAAAATTTGGGTATTTCCAAATTCAGGGTGGAGTGGAGTTTGGGGAAGATGGGTGCTTTCCGATTGAATAATCGGGAAGGATGAGTCATGAGACCTCTCCCATACACAACTATGGGCCAAGAGGGTTTAAAAGCCAGCGAGCTGAGGAGGAAACCGTTCTTAGTCCGCGGCGTTGAAGGAGAGTCAACAAGAGGACGCAGACTAAAGATCAGCAGAGGACCACACCCTGGGACCAAGGGAAAAGTTGAGACTTCACGCCGCAAGAAAGGACAAGATCCGTCAGCCCCAGCCTTGGCCCCTGAATCCGACCGTCTCCTCTGCCTCCACCCTACGATCACTGTTTAACTGCAGCAGACTTGGGGAAAAGACAAAGGTCACTAGGTGATGAAGATTCCGTTCGTCTAAAAGATATCGGACGGATTGACTTTGTTGCTTTTCTGAAAGAGGACTTTGCCCCGCCAGGACAGAGACTCTGACCAAGGACGTTTAAAAGTTTCGGCTGCCAAGATCGACCAACAACGGGTGTGAGTTGCCCTGCCCCTAAAGCCTCGCTCAGTGAGATTAGTGACACAGGTTAGGAATTAGAAAGAGGATAGGGTATGGTTAATGTTATAATTAGAGATTATTCTTGTTACAATTTTATAATTCCTTCGACTAAATCTGCTTGTCATTTACCCCTGCTAAAGCTTGCTTAATAAAATATATAATAAAAATACTGATAGAGGTTGTGGACATTGAATTCAATTAAGACACCGATTGTTGAGAGTTCTTCTGGTTTAAGTAAAATCTACATGCATGATTCTAGAAATCTGGTGGCTTCGTACTTTCCTTTGGTGAGTAAAAATAATGGCCCTGGGACTTATATCTAAGTCACTAAATCCAATCTAGCCGATAACAAGTGCACGTTATTTTCAGGAGGAAAGCTACCGTTAACAGGAGTGGTTGTTGAAACTATGCGGCAGCGAGGGCTACTCTGCCGACTGTCTCTCAACTGGAAAGGGCCGTAACTTCTGGATCTGAAGGTAGTTAGAGCTAGACGAGTTTTCTCCGCCGCCAGTTTAAATAGAATCTCTCTAGTAAACCTATGATAGGGTAAGACCCAGGTTTCAGGGACTTTCCGGACCTGTTAGACAGAGAACTGGTCAGTAGTCAGTCGGTGGTGAAGTTAGGGCGTGGCTGGCTATTGCAGAATAACGAACAATTTGCAGTTCAAGTATAAGACGACAATGGGTAAAGATTCAAAGAACAGTATTCCAACAGACAAAATGAAAACAAATGATGTAATCAAAGTGATTCTTTTATAGAATAGATTACAGACTTATTATTTCTAAATTTATTTTTCAAAATATTCTTTTATTTTGCCCTGAGTCTCTGACGGGACTGTCCCAGTAAGCAGTCCCAGCGCTTAATTAGGTCTGGTGCTGGAGAAAGTTTGATTGCTTTAACTACATGTAGATCACCTTATGTAAAATAAAAAGTGTTGCACATTTTTGTGTAGTGCAAAAAACATTTAGTTTTGACTTACCCAGTTTCCGCATTGGGTTTATTGGAGGTACAAGATTTTCATTATCCGTTATCTGCTTTGCATTTGTCAAGAACATCTTTGCTATAAAAAATATATTTTAAAAAATGTTAATAAAGCAATCCAGTTAAAGACACCAGGGTTGATATTTACAAGAATCCAAAGGATCACCTTCTTGGTAACTGCATGAATCCCACAATGGTTTGTCCAAGGAAATTTTCTGAGAGAGTAGAGGATATCAATACCAAAAACATAGCTACAACTTGAGAATGGGCCAGAAATACGATTTTAATTATGAAATACCTGTATGCAAGACAGAGGGTGAAGCTTTGCTGCCTGCTTTGCCAAGTCCAGAAGCGTTTCAGAGTCCACAGCACAGGAAGTCAGTGAGCCCGGATGAAAACAGTCCTAAACACACACACACACATATTACAGTATGGACTATGATTATTTTGCTGTTGTCATAACATTCAAGTAATATGTCCCAACTGTATGACTACTCAAAGGGCAGAAACCACACAAACTCAGACGTAACTTTGCCATTCTGATAACTAGAAGTGGAGCTCTGACATCAGTGTCAATATAATATCACATTTATATAACTCTAAGCTTCCTGCTGTTGTCTTGTCATCACAGTTTTAATTTCCTACTTGAGTTTTACATAAACAGTCTGAAGACGCATTAAACGGCAGCAGAAGTGAACATACAAACAAAAAGAAACTGACCAGAAACGTTGATACGTGTTCCCGACTGAAAACGTGGGCTTCGATTTCCACTTTGGACACCCTCCTTTCACAGAGCAAACACAGGCATCCCACATCCTCCTCGTTCGGTGCGACGGCCACGTAGTGGAGAGCGAGGAACTCTTGGCCTGTCAATAAATAAAGTAACTAAATAAATAAAGGTACTTTTATTTACTTACTAAATTTATTTGTTTACTAAATAGATAAACAAACGCATAAATAAATAAACTAAATAAACCCCAATAGTTACTGTGAAATTTTATGCATCTGGCTCAAAGTCCATCTGATGGATCATAAATTATCCAGGCTTTGCATTTTTTTTTTTTTTACGTTTTCTTATTTTTATTCCGTGTGAATGTGACATCCCGATCCGACCACGCGATTGGAAATCGACCCTGATCACGTGGTTTCAGACATAGTCGGGTTCGGATCGGAATCGGGCATTTCATCCGAATCCGGGATCGGATATACATATATATTCATTCTAAACCCGAATACTATTCATAACAATCGCTACCATTTTGTAGTAGTACAGAGTCAGACTTGTCTCGAAACGACACATGCGCGGCACTTTGCAGCAGTACTGCCGTAAAGTGAAGCAGACCAAGATATTGTTGTGCACCGTTGCCACCATAGATATAAGATATATATTATATTATGTCTATGGGTGCCACCTTAGCAACGTTGTTGCTATATTTACTTAGCGACTATTTCCATCTTTAAAAAAAATTGACTAGCAACATATCTAGAAATGTTCCCCGTTTAGGAAAACAGGGAACAGGAAAACGAAGAGCAGTTAGAGCTGCCGTCATAATAAAGAGTAGATCCCGCATTGGCTAATCGTTCGCAGCTGTGCCCACCTCAGAAGCAGGGGCGGATCTACTGGGGTGGCAGTTGCGACCCCAAACGAGAGCCTTACCACCCCTGTTGCCACCCCAGCTAGCAACGACGAATTCAATAAATTGTTACGGCAAATCGAACATTAAGCGCATGAAACTCTTTTTTCCGACAACATTGAATATATATATATATATATATATATATATATATATATATATATATATATATATATATATACACACAATATATATATATACAATATATATATATATATATACATACACACACACACACACACACACACATATTGTTAATCCACAGTACTCAGCCACGCCCTCAACTCCTCCCAAACTCCAGCGGACTGACTACTGACCAGCTCTCCATCTCACGGGTCCGAAAAGCCTCCAATTCCCGGGTATTACCGCAAATAAGAATATAGAGAACTTTTGTTTAAGCTGGGAGCAAGAAAGATTCGTCTAAGCTCTAACTACCTTCATCCAAGACGTTATTGACCCGCTTCAGTCCATGATTCAGACATCAGAGTAGCCCCGCCGGTGTCCGAGCTCATAAACCACGTCTGTTCACGACAGCTCTTTCTCTGTATTAACGGGCACTTGTTACCGGCTTAGATAATTAAATCTAGTTGACTCAATTAATTTAACTGTCCACAACGTCAATTAGACTTTAGTATTTTTATTAGCAAGCTTTAGCAGGGGAGAAAAGACATACAGCAATTAAAGGATTAAGTAATCAATAGATTTAAGAAAATTTAGACATTTCACCTAATTCTAAACCCTACACTGTGTCTTACTCTAAACAGAGGCTTTGGGGGAGGCAATTTTACTCGAACCCAGATGCAGAGACGTTCCTTGGCAGCAGAAAACTTTAACGTCCATGGATGGAGTCCTGTCTTTGTCTTGGCAGAATCCTTTTAGAATAGATCCAAAGTTGAACTGGTGAGAATCCTCAACGAACTCTGTTCTTAATCCACAAAAGATCTTTGTCTATTCCCCATGTCCACTGCAGCATCGTTTTAATCTTTTGGGTTGAGTGTGGGGCCGCAGTCGAATCAGAATCCCGGGTTGTGGATAAACGGATCTTGTTCCTTCCTTGTGCAGCGAGCAGTCGTCCCGGGATGTCATCACGCAGCCCTCCGTTGATTCTGCATCTCCGTGTGCTCGACTCGAACGCCGTGGAACAAAGAACCCCGATTCTGCTTTTGCATATACTTTTATACCGCATATTCTGCATGTCCGGTGCGTACTTTCCTTGACATCAAGTGCCTTCAGTTAGCCTCAACCTTTCTTCCACTCAACTTTTAACCTTCCTTTTTCTTTAAAACTCAAAGATCAACAACTCAAAACACCTGGTGCAGATATAGTCTCAAAATCTCACTTCCTCTTTCTTCCGTGCTTAAAATTCTTACACCCCTGCAGTCTATATTTGTGACACAGTATCAGACACTTTTTACTCTTTACTCTTCAACCTCATACAGTAGTTAAAGAAATGATTATATGTATTTTACTCATCTTTAAAACATAATAAATTCATTTTGCATTTAAAAACAAAGATTACATGTTTTTCAATCAACATTAAGTCATAATACAAGATTACTAGTAGCTCCAGGCTTTTTGTGACCTGTTTTCTGTGTGTTCTGGAAAGATCTCAACTATATATATGCGCAGTATCTTGGCACAGCCAAGATACTGCGCAGAACCCTCAAGCTCCCAGGCCTCTGGTAGAGGACCCGAGCTCAGAGGATGAAAGAGACCATCCACGGAGGGTGAGAAGGGAACTTTAAAATTTTTTTTGTATGTTCAGTGACGTGCGGTCAGGGGAGGAAAAATAATATATAATAATAATATATAATAATAAAATCATTTATAAAGATATTTTCACCCTGTGGTTTGTACTATAAAGTACCTATTTTTCATTTAATTTAGCCAAATCTGATGATTTTTTTTTCTTTCTTCAAAATCGCTGAATTTTCGCATTTTCCCATTGAAGTGCTTGGAAGCGAAGCCGGTGAGGCAGCAGCGAGCTGAGCCTCACCTGGGATTGCGCAACCTCTCGCTAACTGCACTGGCTGCCGTTCTATGAGAGCATGCTCCTCCTGTCTGTACGTCACCAATAAAATGGTTAAAAACATTTAATGTATGAACTGATTTTCCATAATTTAGCTTATGTATTTAATGTACTGTGTTTTTATTGTCACCAGCTGTGTGTGTAACATGTTTCGTGTGCTGAGGAGCGATCAGAAACGGCAGAGAACAGACTCGAGGTGAGGCAGGTAGTTCTCGTGCCTCATCGCTGGGGACGCTCATTATCCCAGATATTGTGACTCCACAACTGCAGAGTAACAGCGATCTCGTCATACAGTAGCTACACTGATACAGAGAGCGAGAAAGACGTGGTTTTGAGTTGTACTTTAACGGTTTCTCCCTTTGCTGTAAAGCACAGCACAAAATTAATAATATCTACATGTCTAAGTTTGAGATAACGGAATTATTCTGTGACGCGGCTAAACATCACATGTTAAAGAATAGTCTTTTTGCCCTCCAGCGTTGTACGCATGCGCGAAATTTCCTTATGTAAACAACAACATGCAGGGGTCTAGATTTGTAAATCCAATTATAATTAAGTCGGTGCCTCACCAGTTATGAACCTCACCGCACGTCACTGATTTTGTATATATATATATATATATATATATATATATATATATATATATATATATTTTTTTTTTTTTTTACTGGACTGAACATTACGTGACTCATCGTGCGCCATTGCTCTCCATTGAGTCAGGAATATTGTTGGTCAGGGAAATACTACAATCACTCAAAGAATCAGATAAAAAGGACGGAATGTTTAGCAGTTAATTCAACCCTATGACAGCCATAGATAAGGGCTTCAGATTTAACAGGTGAGGAAAAAGTTTTAATTTAAAGAAAACATTGAACAAGTGAACAGTGGGTCAGTTATGCTAGCCTAACTGTTGCTAGCCTGCTATTGACTTTGGTAACCTTAACATGTGCTGCGCCGTTCTGTGTGTTTTGGTTCCGTTAGCATTAAACTAAGACAACCTGCCCACCAAGTCATCAGTAGAGCAGGTGTTCAACCACCACGGTGTTCAGGCGAAAACTTATGAATAATGACAATATAGACATCAAGCCTGGCAATAAAATGTAACAGACTGAATGTTCTATTTTGGTGTTTTTGATACTTTTTTGTGTGGGAAATATTTGTTTTTTGGGTTTTTTTGGTGTTGATTCCCCTGATCGGTGATCTCTGCTCTTTCTACTCGTTGAGCTGTTGTCTGTCGGTTGCCATGGCAACGGGTCCGCGTGTAAAGCCGACACAGAGCGGGAAAAGGCGGAATAGAAGTTGTTCTGTCTAGTTTGGTTCTTCATCTGTTTATCACCTTTATTGTACCTTTATTGCGGCTCACTGCAGCCGCTGCAATTCATAAAAGTTAGACAAGCGACAAAAACTGAACTAATCCCCTCTGCTCGTAAAACGTGGTGATATTTATAACAGTCATCAAACTATGGCTCCTACAGCATATTTAAAATAAAACGATTGACCAATATAAGAAAAATCTTCCCCTTTTGCATCTTGACAGAACTAACAGAAATCAAACAGAAATCAAAGATGAGAAAACATCAGTTTTCTCATCTTTATTTTAAGTCGTATTTAATAGTATATCTGATAACAAATGGTGGCGCTACTAATATTTTTGGGACAGATTTCTGCTCATCCTGCATTGGAACTGAATAATTTTCTGGACTCGATGAATCACATAGCAACTAATAGGCGCTGTCCAATCCAGTAATACATATCAGTTAGCAGCAGTATGAAATACATAAAAATAATTAACTATACTATATTAAGAAATTATATTTAATCCTCAGTGCTACATGAAGCTCATTTTGAAACAATGCAAGTTAAAAACAATATTTTGCAACAAGTAAATCAAGTCTAATGTTAGGTCTGTGTAAGCCAAATGTGAGAATGAGATATTATCTGTCTATCTATATAGATAGATACATAGATAGATAGATACTGGCATATGCTGCCACCCCTGAAAAAATCCATGCCCCCCTCTTACCATCCCATAAATATTTTTCTAGATCCACCCCTGCTCAGAAGCACTTCCAGACGGTCAATCAAAAATACCAAAATAAATACCAGCATTTCATTAACACAGCCTCATTGTTCTGTTAAATGATAAATAAGGTGGATAAAATAAGAAAAGGGGGACACCGTGGATCTGTTTGTTCGCTCTTTGACTGCCAAACAGGCTACTCACCTAGCAGAGGAAACTGTTCCTTCCATTTATGTTTGCAGAATGTCTTCCTCTGTGGAACTGAAAGGGCATTTTACAAAAATGTGTACGTCAGATTAGAGCAATAGGTGATTTCAATTTACTTTGGATTCTTTATCATTATACTCTACAAACCTCTATGCATAAAACCACGATACCGCACTTGAAGGCTGTGAAACACTGTAGTCACAAGAAGAACAGAGATTTCTAAATTTTGGGTTATTTCACCAGAGAGAAATACCGAAATAATGTTTGTGATGCTCAACAAACAAGCTTGTTCAAAATTAAGGAAAAGAGTTTTTACCTTGTTCATAGCGAGTGTCTGTCAGTAGCCACTGAAATTCTGAGTGTGGAACGTCAAAAATCTACAAATATAACAGATATAGCATATTTATGATTAAAAAAAAAAGACACCCAAAGGAAGGAGTAAGTTGCAGATATAAACGTATTGTTAAAAACTTGCAGGTCACCTTCAAGAAGATCCGGCCTCCATTTTGTTCCTCCTTCCATGCCGTCCACCTCAGGGTCCTGTCGTCCAGGTCTCCGTCCCAGCCAAAAGGCAGCAGCCAGGGATTCTGATACAACTGAGAATATTAAACAAGCCAGTGGTTAAATGAATGTTTTACTGAAATAAACAGCTGCTGCATCTGTTATTATGCAATAGTCAGCCACCCCCATAACCTCCTCTCAGACTCCTGACCAGCTCTCCACCTAACGGGTCCGAGAAGACTCCAACTCCTGAGTATTACTCCAGATGAAAATTTAAAGGACATTCTGTTTAAGCTGGGCGCGAGAAAGATGTGTCTAGACTCCAACTACCTTCAGATCCAGAAGCTCTGACCCTTTACAGTTAATGAAACAGTCATTTGAGTAGCCCCCAAAAACCTGACTTCAAAAACCACTCCTGTTAACGGTAGCTCTTTCTCTATTAATAACGTGCACTTGTTACAGTCTAGATAATTTTAGAGACTCGGCACGAGTCCCAGGGTCATTATTTATCATAACCAAAGAAACGTCTGAAGCCCCCTAGTTTACTAGAATCATGAACATTGATTTTAATTTAACCAGAAGAATCGATTTTCAGTTGACTTAATTAATTTAACTGTCCACAGCATCAATTAGACTTCAATGTTTTATTAGCAAGCTTTAGCAGGGAAAAATGACATACAGCTTCTCAAATTAAAAATCAAGAAGTTAACATATTTTAAGAAATTTAGAAATTACACCTCCTTCCAATCCCTACACTGTGTCACTGATCTAAAAGAGAGGCTTTGGGATGCAGTTCCACTCGTCCCTAGATGCTGAGTTGGTCTTGGCAGCAGAAACCTTTAATTTCCATGGTCAGAGTCCTGTCTTGTCGTGGCAGAATCCTTCTTAGAATAGATCCACAGTCGGACTGGTGAATATCCTCCATGAACTCAGTTCTTTATCCATAAGTGATCTTTGTCTATCCCCCATGTCCACTGCAGCATCGTTGAAATCTTATGGGTTGAGTGTAGGGCCGTTGTCAAATCAGAATCCCGGCTTGTGGGTAAACAGATCTTGTTCCTTTCTTGAGCAGCGCGCAGTCTTCACCGTCCCGGGGCATCAGTACGCAGCCCTCAGTTGATTCTGCATCTTCGTGTGATCTTGACTCGAACGCTGCGGAACAAAGAACCCCAGTTCTTCCTTCTCATGCATTTTAAACTCTCCGTATTTTAGTGCTGGATGAACGCCTCAACGGCTTGCACAATCCTCTCCACCCTTTTTCCTGGGCGTTGGGCGTTTTCAATTAACTGCTGACCTTTCAAACTCTTGAACTTCCTTTTTCTTCCATGCTCACAGTTCTGCCTCCACCCAGCCTCTTGTTGCGACACAGTAAAAGACACTTCTATCCAATTTTCATCTAATCTACAGTCATTACTTTTATCCATTTATGATCTCCGCTTTTCCACTTTCTAACCAGAATCACATAACTCATAACTTTAATTAATAGTACATTTAAAACAAGTTCACATAAATTTCAATCATCATTAAATCATACTGCAAGATTTCTTGTTGCCTCTCGGCCTCTTTGACCCGTTTTCTGTGTGTCCTGGAAAGATCTCAATCAGTCCCAACCAGGTTTCACGACATCCAATAATATGAGGCGCACTATCGCAACAGAAACCGCATTATTCACTTTGTATGTTTATATATGGTGTCTCAGTTGGATTTCCACGTTTAAGATTCAATTTTAAAAACATGTCATCTTAACTGTACAAGTCTTTATTCAAGATCCTTTCCTAACCATGTGGAAGCAACATTTGCTTAAAATACTGCAGACGGTGAAAGCAATACTTTAACTGAAAACGCTTAGGACCTGATTTTCTGATTTTTAACGCTAAAGTGGAATCACATGAAGGTGCAAAAAGACATGCATAAAAAAATAAAAACAAAAACATGTAGACATTACAAAACTTTATCACAATAGAAGTTAACCTGAGTGCTTATGAGATGCTTTCGGGATTCAAAGTGATTCCGGAGGTCAGCCTGACAAAACCAATCCTGACAGGCGAAGCACAGATAAAATGGATCATCTTTAGAAACCGAGGTGAGGCACGTCATAACCAGAGATGTTCCTGCAGCACAAAAATGCAAAAATAAATATATTTTAAAAAGGTAAATATTTTCTAAGCATCACATAACGTATAAACGTGCATGTGACCTTACCGACAGGTGGCATATTTCTCTTTAAAGACTCGTTGATGTACGTGTGCAGGCTTACGTAGAACCTTCCTATCAGGAGGGGGAAAGAAAAACATTAGCAGATGTCTGAAGTCACAGCTTTTAAAACTCAATCTTTGGGTTTAATTAAGAACGCTATTCCATCTTTACAGTATTTTCACCATTTCCAAGTCCCCAGTGTCCTGCATGCTTTACATGTTTTCTCATTTCCTAACAGCCTCTTCCGAACCTGATCGAAGGCTTTCGAAGTAATTCAGCCATAATGAATATGGAGGACGGTGGATCAGAATTAGACAAGTGATCCAGAGAACTGCATAGTCTTTACAACATTGAGCTTCATGCTCAGACCCCCAAAACCGCTCTCATTAAATGTCATTTATGTGAGCTACCAAACAAAAGATTAAGAGAAAAATCAGATTTTTATTATTGAATATCAGATGCATATTGTTAAAGCTTTGATTATCGAGACTGTAAACGTACCTCGGTCATAAAAATGTCCTGTGAAATCTGTGGAAACATCGGTTAATAAAACATTTATTAAACACAAAACACATATTTCATATTTGACTAAATTGAGCTTTTTACCTTGAGAAATTCCCTGCATCACCTGTGGAAGATTCCAGTTTTTAGGGCAATCAACCATAACAACTCCTGTTTGTTAAGAATTTTGGAGTGAGATAAAATTACTTACCCTTATGTGTTCTTTGCTTGTTAAATGCTCCAAGTACTTGAACATTTTGGAGAAACTTTTACAGCAGTTCTTTTTTTTTATAGAAAAAGATGGAGAAGAACAGGAAATGGGGATGGAAATGTCAGCGTTTGTTTCAAACTGTGATCTGACTACATTTAAAGTTATGCATGTATCACAATTTATCACCTGGCAGTGCAGCATGCATTTGACATCCTTAGTTGAAGGAGCAGAGACTGAATGATCTAAAAAAGGGAAAATATATTCAAATTTACAACTTTTAAAACAAGAAACTTTGGAAATAATGAAAACAACTTGCTGAAATTAACTCATCGTTCACAATTTCACACATTCACTACACAGATGCTGACGTTACACATACCAATCTTGTCGCCTGGTTTAATGCTTACAGTTAAGCATCTCTTTGTGACAGATTCCAGGCTCTTCAAAGCTAAAAGACAGAATATAATAAAAAAAAGAAAACATGTTTCACTGCTCAACTAAGCTTAATGTTAAAGTAAGGCTGCAAGCAGTCATGACAGGGTTCCAAGCTCTACTTGCAAACTGAGTCCTGACCAAGTCCGCCTCTGTACCCCACTGTCCTGGCAAATCTCCACTTTCCAGGTTAATTTAATTTAAACTGCAGTTAATGGCGATCAAAACTGTGTAAAACCTTACAAACTCAACTGCTGGAAATTGTCTAAATGTTGCAGATTTGCTTATTCAGCTCTTTAGCCAATTCAACTTTGTTCACATGTGGCTAAACCAGACAACTTTATTCTAATATTAATCTCAGTATGAAATATGCACATAAACAACAAATTCTGGGCTAAAAAACTGGTAGATAAAAAGGGATTTAGAATTTTTTATGTAAAAACAAAAATCCAGAATTCTCCAAGGATTTTCAAAATATGATTTAAAAATGGTACACAAAAGGCATTGAGGCCCTTTTTATTTTTGTTTTATCTTAATAGCGGTCTGCACGTCCCTTTGCCTCTATGGGCTTTGACCCCTGAATAAAGTAAATTTGGTGAACCAAAGATTTAAAATTGAATACCGACCTTCTGAATAGGAATCAAAATTCACCGACTTGAAGACATCAGGCTGCAGCTTCACTTGCTGGGAAGAATACATTTTTACGTCACTTTCGATGCATTCATGCTTTATTTATTTTTTTTATTTTTTTTTAACATCACCAACCTGCACAGAAACATTTTCAGCAGCATGAATTTTCTCAGCTTGCTTTGCACAATCAAGCAGGAAGCTATTCCTGTCCAACTCGTTTGAAGTCAGTGTTGAGGGATGCCATGCTTCCTGTGCAGGAAGAACAGATTTGTGAGTAGTTTCCCTTTTCCAGGTTATAAACTGATTCTGTTATGTTGTCATTTGAATAAAATTATGTAATTAGTTGGTGTGATCCCACAACTTCCCAAAGACAATCATGTGGAAATCGTTTTGCCCACTTCAGGCAATGCTAATAAAATTGAACTCAAAATCACTTTTCCACATTGAGAAAAGTTGGTTTAAATGGTTTTATTTCCCTAAAGAGATCAATTTATTTGGAAACCTGGAAATATGTTGTATTTACTCAGATTATTTCTTGATTATAAAATGTATTTTCTTTTCTGAAGCATTTAAGTGTCACGAAATGCCAAAAGCAAAAAGAAATCTCGACTTACAAAATACAAGTGTACGTGGTCAGAGCTCAGTAAATGTCCGATGATCGTGTGGCTGGGAATCACAAGTTGGCACAGTGTGCAGAGGTAGTACTTCTGTTCTGGTTCTGAAGAAACGCATTCAACAATGTGCTGCAGTCCTGCACAGTAAGGAAAAAAAAATTTGCAGCTTCACTAAAGGCTAACAAAGCATTTTAATTTCAAAAACCAGCTTGAAAACTACAGAAAGTTTATTTGTAACCATCAACCCATAACTTAACATTTGAAAAGGCATGTTTAAGTTTCTTTTTTTTTTTTTTTTACAAACCAAGAAGCGGATGCTGTCTGTTGTGGTTGCTGTGGTAACCTTGAAGAGTCACCATGTTTTGGTGCATAGCTGGAAGGAAGGGAAAACAAAATTAACAAACATGACTAACCAAAGTCTCTCAACATCTTCCAGAGCCAAAGGTCTGTTAACGGCTACATCGTCTTGTTTCTTTTGCATGAACTCGTACTCATCCTATTAAACTGATTCACTGATTCACCTTCAAAATGTCTGTCTAGCTGGCTGAGTAAGATTTGTTGTTGCAGACATGTAAATTGTTTGGCTCCAAGGCTGGAACATTCACGTCTTGGAGAGCAACACACCCATTGAAGAGAAACAAAATGATGCAACAACAGTACCTCACCAGTTCATAGTCGTTCCTCTCTCTTAAATAATGAAAGCAGGATGTAATTTAATGATTTCATTTATAAAACCTGTACATTTATTCTGTGCTTCAAACAATATTTTATGTTTGGCTGCACTGATGACAAGTTGAGCTTTTGTTGTAGAGGAATAAAATTATGCTAATAGTTGACAATTAACGTTGTTTGGCTGTTTTGCACCAAGGTATGTTTTTATCAAAAGGAAAAGTACTGTGTCAAATGTACTGGGTCATTCTGACCTAGAAGTCAGGAAGGAACTCAGATTTGGGGAGATGTGGAATAACAAAAATCACTGAACTGTTGTAATCATCCATCCAGCCAAATGTTGAAAGCTCCCAGCTGTGGACAATTCCAGGAAGAAACTGGACTGGTTGAGAATGCTACATACACACACGCAGAGGAGTGTAAATATGCCCTGCTCCCAGTGAGAATATTGAGAAAGTGATTTGTGTAATGCAGGAGCGCCCAGAACCCTCCAACGTTGGCCCAAACAAACAAAGCAGACATAAACGGGGTCCGGTGTGATGATTTGTTTTTCTTATTAGCCACCTTTCACTCCCCAATAAAATGGAGTCCCAAAGTGGAACCCGAATCCAAGACCCTGAGATTGAGAGTCTCGTGCTCTACCGACTGAGCTAGCCGGGTTAGTTGATATGTTTTCTTCATGCTGAGATGCCAAACAATGCTTTAAAAAAAAAAAAAAAAAAAAAAGCATGAATCTCCCAATATGTATGGTAGATTAAACGCTGGACGTCAATTCCCAGCCTCATGTTTTTTGTTGATTCAAAATAATTTAAAGCGCCAAACAAAGCTGTCAGGTAAAGATGGCTATATACAGAGAGCCATTTTCAAATAAAAATTTGCTAAGGAACCAGCCTGTGTTAAAAAGTAATCATCCCTTACTAATTTAACAATCAACTGATTAATTACATTTCTACAAAGGCTGTGTTCAAGACTAATTGGTTCAAAACTACAAAATGGAGATTCTGAAGTGGTAAAGTCCAGACTTAAATCTGAGAGATGTTGTTCCATGACCTTAAACAGGCTGTTCATGCTTGAAAACCCTCCAGAGTGGGTGAAAAAAAAAAATCTGCATAGGAGGAAATAACCGCAGTATATTTCCGCCTTACTGCCTTGCAGCGGAAAAGTACAAACTTTTATTTAACAAGCAACATGCAGGTGTTTGCGTCATGCCGCGACACCAACCTTGACATCTGGTGATCATCAGCCAACCTATTTTGTGTCCTATAGCGTAAGAGTGTGAAATCAAGTAGGTTGGAGCAGATTTGCATTCTGCAAGACTCTGTACCTCTGTTTTCTTTAACTCTATATTTATTTTTTCAGATTATTGTTTAAAACTTGTTAAGCCACAATAGCACCACAAACCATACCCTCATATCCAGTATTTTTAAATCTGGTGGTGTGCTGTTTACACCAAGGCTTTGAAGCACAATGTTTAAGATTAATGTTTAACCACGGTAAAAGCACTTCGGTGCTCCTGCTTCTGTCATTAGTAAATAAAAAGCCAGAGCTTCATTTAAACTACAAAAAGAAAAGGTTATAGGTGTTAAATGTGGGGCAGTCTTAGTTTATGAAGCTCTGAATGATCATTTAGAAAAATGGATACTCACCTTCAAACCTCTCAAGAAGTTTGCCATTTTCACATAAGGTTTGCATCACTGGGAATAATCAAAAGATTACAGTCATTATTCCACTTTAAAAAAAAAAATTAAAAATTAAAAAACATGAACAAATCATAAAATAATACCTTCTGAGTAGGTTGATAACATGAGCTTCTTAATGAGCGGTGGGGGTAAATGCAATAACTATACAAAGAGATAAAAAAATTATAAGATTATTGATGCCAAAAAGCAATCTACAAATTGCAAACAAATATCTGTTTTGGGTTCACTTGGTTAAAAGTAACAAAACATTTAAATACGGCCAAGAAGCTTTGAGAAATGGAGGAAGAAAAACATAACAGCAATAAAGGTTTGAAAACATCCATCTGCAATTCCTTTATACAATTATCTTCACTTTGTGAACTAAGTTATTGGAATAGATTAATTTTTCATTATCACTGCCATTTATTGAGAACCACCTGTAGTTAATTTTTGGTTTGGTTTTTTTATTAGCTTTGCTGCTCCACTTTTCTTTTCGTCTCGGTGTCGTTGATGACATTTAGCTCGTCACACCAACTGGTCCTTTTCTGTACGAGTTAAACTGTGTCCATGATACAACTTTATTATAAATCATTTGATTCGTTTCTACTGCTTCTTTGACCATCGTTAAGAAGTAGACGAAAAGGCATCCCCTGAACATACTTCAAATGACAACATCTAGCAAACAGTGCTACAGAAAAGTAACATGCGATTAACCGCCAAGGCAGAAAGAGATGCATTTCTTTAAAGATTGTAACCATCTTCACCTCCACAATGGATTTAATGTTGATGAAAAACAGTAAGTATTTGACAGTACCATTTATCATTTTGACAATTTACAACATCACAATACCAACCCGCAAGGTTTGAAGCTCAGATTTTCTGCTTTCCCTTTTGAGCTTCCACCCCAGAACGGTCGCCATGTCCAAGTCGGGTTTCCAGGAGAAACTCAAATAATCTGGGTTTGCATATACCTTGAAATATATGTATAGATATATATATGGTTAACACCTCACTCTAGATTTTCATTTAAATAGTCATTTAAAGATGTCTGATACTTACAAAGTAGTGAAAGCAATGGCTTTGTGAAAATGTGTGGCATAAAATTGTGTCCCTGGTGTATGTATCCTTACAAACATGGCAGAGGTAAAAACTTAAATCAGGCTTTTGACTGAAACACAGAGTGATCAGAGACAGGCCTGAAAGAAAATAGAAACGCAGCAATTACCCCCAACAGAAATAAAACCTCCAAGTAAACCAAAAATACACAAAACAGTCTGCAACCAGACAAGGTGTGAAGTCAGGAACTAGGAGGTCGTGACCTATGCACAACCAAATGTCAGTGCACTCTGCATCAATAAACACTCACTAGGAATTTTATGAAGAAGAACAAGAAGAAGAATAAAAATCCACAACAGGAGCAGCTACTGGTGTCAAGAAACGATTCTAGGAAAAATTATTGTTCCCGCCTTATCATGTTATTCTGTTTTCACTTTTTATTACAGACCTAAGCCCTTTAGATCAAACTCCTTTTCATATCAGATAAAAATCCAAAGTAAATAAAATACGTAGTTTTTGGATTATGTTTTTTAATATTTTAAGAGGGGGGAGTGGGGGAAACCTTGGCCCTATGAGAAAAGTTTTTCTCTCTTACCTTGATTACAAATGAGTCAAACTCAATGCCTCAGAATTATTTTGGTGACAAAATCAGACTCTCATGAAGTGGTAAAGAAAAGAGCACCAACCACTATGAAGCTAATCTTGCTCTAAGACTCCAAGTGATACGTTTATTAAACAGCTAACTTCAGGTTGGCTAATCCAGCAAACATTTTATCCAGCTAATGTCTAAATATAGTCAGTTATCATAGCTGACTTGTATCTGTTTCAAAATTCAAAATATAATACAGATAGCACTCTTATAGCTATTACACTTTGTAGCAGCAAAAATTATGTAAATATGTACTGCAGAAAATGGAGAAACTGCAGTATACTCACCAACAGCAGATCTCTGAATCTCAACGTTTTTGCACTTTGGAGCCACAAATACAATGTAGGGTATCCGGTCTTAAAAAGAAACATTACAGATTAATTTCTATGGACAAAACATAAAATGTCATTTTAAAATTAACAGTAAGAATGTTATAATGTACTCTTGATTTTTAACAAAATTTGTATTTTTAAAATTAAAAAGCAAAAAAAAAAAAAACATCAGATGTGGTCAAAACTATAAAACACATGCAAAAAAAATACTTACAAGTGCAGGGTATGAATTCTAAGAAAGGAGGAATATTTTATAAAAAAGAAACAAAAAAAGCAATTTTAATACACAAAGTATTCACAAAACATACATAAAGGACATTTTGAAACAGACACAAGGCAGCTAAACAGAGTGAATGTTACCTTTTTGGAAAACATCTCGAAGCATCTGGAAAATAGTAAGGATAAATTTTATTAAAAGGCCATTGTCAAGAGCTTGTCTTTCTGGCACTTTCCAATTTCAATAAGCTAGACATTTTTCTTCATTTCTGTTTAATTTGATATTGTTAGCTTACTGTAAAACAGGATGCAATTTCAATATAAAACACATTTCAATCAGTCCAGGTCTTTCTGAAAATTACACAGAGGTAAAAAATTTTACAGGAAACCTAAATCATAACACAGTCGTGTCAAAGTCACATGCTACAGTATATGATTCATTTTAACCACTTTAGAAAAATCATTGTTCATAAAAGGCCTATACAAGTCACATTATTATGTTTGTCTCAAAAATATACATGTGTTTCAGCAACAATTCTAAACGCGAGTTTTTCACAAAGTGATTTATCTTTGAAGCTTTTTGTTGTTGCGCACTAGCCAGCCCCACCCACTTCTGCTAAACTCCTGGGCTGACTGGTGACCAGCTCCCCAACCAACGGTACCGGAAAAGCCCTAAACCCCACAAGTCGTACTCCAAGTTATGGTTTTTGGGATAATCTGTTTATCTGTTGGTGTCGAGAGACTCATCTAGCCACTAACTATCTACTATCCAGGCGTCATGCCCTTCTTCAGGTAACGAAGAAGGGCATGACGCCCACTTCCGCTAAGTGGGTGTCATGCCCACTGGAGCAATCAACTGAGTTGGAGCAATCAACTCAGTTTATTGCTCCATCAATCGATTGATTGAGTTGACTGATGGAGCAATGAGTTGATCGATCAACTGAACTGATTGATCAATCAACTGATCAAGCATTCCCTCGCATGCAGTTATCAAATCAGCTGACTGATCAATCAGCTTCTAATTGATCAATCAGAAGCTGATTGATTCAAGCAGAGTGCATAGAATCAGCTTCAGCTTCTCATTAACTGTGAATTCCTTGTCCATCGACCAAGTCTGTTGCAACAAATGGAGATCTCTATAGGGGAGTCAAGGACGGCCGTCTAATTTGGAACCATGGACGAGGGCAGTTGGCTTCTCCCCCTTTCAGCTGTGCAGAGTCTTGGTCTCTCCTTAGTTCCGGGGCGCGTTCCTCTGTAGGTCTTCTGTCTGCATCACTTTTTGACTTCCGACTTCTGCAGTTGAGACTTAGCACTTTCTTCCTCCCCAGAATGTTTTAGACTTTCTCAGCCCATGATTGTGGGGACCATTTATTAAGCGACTTCTCAACCGCACCGTTCAGCTACGCGACTTCTCAACTGTTCCTGTTTAGCTCCCATTTCTCCTTTTCAATCGCCATCTGGAGTTACTCCCAAATTCACTCTTGCTCAATTTCCAAGTTCCTCTTTGTTGTTCTGCATTCTTCGTTCTGTTCTGACCCTGACTGACTTGTACCTTTGACATACTTATAGCACAGTACTAAGGTTACAAAGTATTCCAACACACATTACAATTACATTTCATTCTTATAAGATTAATTAAAAAATGACTTTAAATAGAAATATAAGGATTAAGAAAGGTATGCCAATTCCAGTGCTCTCAATATGTTGTTTAAGGTAATTTTCCCACAAATTACTACATCAACACAGTCTTTTTTACCTTTAACACACACCACAAAACAAAACACTTTGAGAAAGATTAACTGCAACTCTCACCTGTTTATGTCCTTTTAAAGTCAGATGTTGCTTAAATTGATGCAGCGCTTCAAATCTTTTGCAACAGATCTAAGAAAAATAAATAAAAAAGGGGCAAATTATGTAAAAATTAGATTAATCATGCAATTATACAAAAGTGATACATAAAAACTCAAATACAACTAAACCAAAACAAACAGAATTGTATAACAATCAGGGTCAATGCAGAGGAAAGAGTAAACAAGTTGGGAACATTACAATTTGGAAAAAATGTGCCTCTTTTCTTTACAGTAGAGTAATGACTAGCTTTGTCCAGAACAGCGAGCAACTGCTAGGAAAAACATGAACTTGGAAATAAGTTGAAAAATTTACTGAAACGTTTTTAAATGGTTATGCAGCCTTTCTGACATTCTGCAGGAAAACTCTAGTATGGGTGCATTTATAATAAGCTTTAAAAACAATAAACTATTTAGAAAGGGACAAGGTGCAGAGCAAACATAAACCCATCTCTGATCTCCACTTAGTGCCAATGAAGAATTATGTATGCACAGGAAAACAATTACCAAATAACTATACACCCAGCATCTAACTTTACATAAAACAGCACCCATATCTTACGATGGTCTCCCTTCTTGCTGTGACACGTTCATGAACTATGCTGTACCCGTGCGACCAAAACGTCATGATGTGGGATTTTTTGGTGTACATATCAATGTGTGGTGTGTATATTTAAAGGGGCAGTGTTTCACTTAGAAGTAGTTCTCATTAGCTCAGCAGATGCACAGTTCCACCAGGTGTTTGCTAATCTCTCCTGACTAGTCTTAAGGACCTGAGTGGGGGAGTGTTCTGTAACGTGGAAGTTTGGAAACTGCAGCTACGAGGAGGACTTTTGTCCCTAAAGGCTGCGCTCCTCACCCCCGCAAGCATTTTGCACAGCTGTATGGTTGCCAAGGAAAATTCAAGGATTTCACAAAAATGCATTAGAATCAAAACAGAACTCGAGGTACGTTTTTGATGAAAGAACATGATGTAAAGCTCAAAAAAGCTGATTTTTTACCCAGTGCTGCCCCTTTAAACCTCACACTTACTCGCTCAACAAATATTCTGGCTCTGTGACTGTGCTTCCAACTTGATAAAGTTAATTTAAATGAATCACAGCACCAATTAAAGACAGGTATCTTTTCAGAGTACTTCTTGCAAATACTGCATTCGCTTGGTTGAATAATCTTCAAACAAAAATACTGCACAAAGCAGCAGACACTACAAAACAAAGAAAACTTTAAAAAAAGAAATATGTAAAAATTCTTTGGATGCAAAATCCCTTTAAACATACAAATACTTGTTCATTTTAAGACATTAGACATGCACTTTACAATGAACTCGGTTGCACTATTCACACGTCGATTGCACTATTCACACATTGATGACAACAAGCTAGGGATTGTAGCCACACATGCATTGGGGAAGCCCACTATATTATGCCATCAGCCCTTCTGCCCACCACCAGCAGGGATGGTAGGTGAGGTGCCTTGCCAAATGGCACAAGGCCATACACGGCTGGGGTGGGGGCTCAAACTAGCAATAAAAAAAATAAAACGCACATCAGTGGATGCATAATCAGCTCAAAGCATGGCAAAAGGGCAAAAAGAAGGATGCAGAGTGCTGGTAAAATGCAGGGACACTTTGCAAACTTCCAAGCCCCTTTTTGTCTTCGTTAGATCTAGGTATGGCCTAATTACCCGTGTCAAGGCATACTGAGATATACAAAAAGTCACAATTTCAAAATCACTAAAATGTTCCGTCATAGCGTTCCTGTGGTATACTCAATTTTGTCTAGCCAGAGATAAACTGTAGGGCAATTCTCACCTGTCACGTGCAGCTGCACTATCACATCCTCCAAAACAAGCATCCCTTCATAGCTACAAGCTCTGCAAAGCTCAGTGACGTTTTAATCCATCTCTTCCTTATCTTCTTCTGTCACACTCCACTCTTGATCTTTATCCAACATATCTTTTTGCGTTAGATACGTTAACATATCTTACCAGTACCTTCATCATATAAACCAGATTTATAGTTGAGGCATTGAACTCAGTGCAGCACGGCACGGCCAACCTCATAATCAACACCCCTGTGCATGACCTCACCCACTGTTGTGGCACTTTGTTGTGCGAACTTTGTGTTTTGCTCTATCCGCTCAGTAAATGTCTGCACACTGGCAAAACTCCGTGGATATGCCATCACTGCAACCAAAGCTCTGTGAACACATCCAAGACGGCACACTACTGGTACCAGGCAGTTTTTAATCAACCTCACTCACTGAAAGAGTTCTTTTTGTTGTAGACCATTTACTCTCCACAAACCTGCACAGAAGCTAAAAATCTAAAGTTGCTGAGGCAATTTAACAAAAAGACACAAACGGAGTAGCTCTCATTATTGTCCTTGAGAATTTTAAACGGCACAAACCTATCCAAAGGACTTCTGATATACATTTACATGCATTACAGGCAATGCATGTAAAGTACCCCACCAGATACACAAACAAACTGGACCACTGTTACATCTCATTCCACACTACAGACACAAAATGAAAACCCCAAAGCCAGTGGCCAGGACTGATTAATCAAAACGGATGTCACAGGACTGATTTGACTGCACAAATTGTAGTCCGCTTATATCTTCAACCACAGCTATGTGCAAACCAAGATGTCACACTTACAACAATAATAAACCCTGAAGAAGCTGTGTAGAACCAAAGAAACCTATTGTAGGGTAACCCTTGTAGGTACCCTGCAAGGATACCCTTGCAGTACCCCTGCCAGGGGTCTTCAAGTCTGCCAACTAAAGGAGCCCATCTCCTCACACTGTAATGACCCCCACTATCCAAATGGCCAATAGATTCTTGTGTATGTTTGAAAACCAGTAAGACACCTTCAATCCATTTGGCCAGCAACAACTCTACCAACTATTCTCCTTCGGGTCCTCTATTTGCATCAAAGATCTCGGAAGAAAAGGTAAATGAATTCTCTCAGCATCAAAAGACCAGGAAAGCTACAGGAGCTGATGACAATGCTGCCAACTTGTAACCACACTTCATTCTGGTTTACCTTGATCACCCAGGATATACCAGAATCCAACCAAGCCAGTTTCAGCTTGGTCTTAAATTGAATACCACCAACCCAGGTATCCTCCACCAGAAGCTAGAGGATACCTGCTTCTGGTGGAGCAGGTATCCTCTAGCTTCTTACCATTACTGGGTCACAAGCTTCATAACTAGCCACCAGCAGAAAGCTTGTAGCTTCTTGCTGTTGGAGAAATCAACCCTCAGCAAACTCCTGAGTTTCACCACTGTCACTTCTCTGATCAAGAACAACCTGAATGTAGACAGAAGGTGGATTTACAGGTCCACTCATAAGGCCTTAAGCGCTGGTCCTATTTCTCTGGGCCACAAGGTTTGATATAAACTTTGGCCTTTGTGTGTTTTCAGGCAAGCCCTCAGGTCGGCTCCAGAGTGTCTAGTCATCTGGCTGTATCCTATTCTGCAAACATTTCTCATATAGCACAAGCTATAGAGACACAAAGAAAATGTTATAGACTTTAAAAACTAATGAGTAATACATATATGGAATGATATAAAAGTTATTATTCACAACCTAACACCACTGTTCCACTCAGAAGCACCTGGACACTGACTTGCTCAAGTGTAGTGATGACTATGGATTTCCAGGGAACACTTTTCCTTTGCCTACCAAGAACTTCCTGTTCTTAGGAAATGCCCTTTTCGCTTGACATGAGCTGTTCTTCACAGTTGCACTGTTCGGAGGAAGGTTCGGACTGTACTTCTTGTGGCAACTAAAGGGAAAACCTGTTGTCATCTACACAGCCATTATTCCATCTATCCTAAGCACATCCATCATTGTGCCTATGATGGATAATCATTACCCATCATAGACTACAATGAAGTGTCAGATCTGCAGAGACGATCAGTACGGTCGTCGCTCCACCCAGAATTAACAGGGGTCAAGGACAGATACATCTCTGCAGACGCCACGGGTTTGTTCAAACATCACAAGAACTAAAGAAAATCAAGAGAAAACAGAATATAGCATACAATAAAAAAATATATACAGTCACTATTCAAGGGACGCTCTGCCAGGAGCGTCCCTTGAACTGATAAATTCATTAAATGGGTCTATATGAAAAAGGATTGAAAGATTACCATTTTCCTCAGTCTGAGCCAAGGCAGATTTATTATATTTTTCTGAATTTACTAATCAAGTGTACAAGTAATTTCCTAGAGTGCCCCTTAGAAATTATGACCTCAAATGACAAGAATCACAGATGAGCAAATGCACAATAGAAGGCCTGTTACACTTTAAAGATCAGTTTTGAAACTTCTTTTTCTGATCCACAGAAAGACAGGTGACACTGATCATGACTAACGTTACCAATTAGACAACTGATCAAGATAAATCTATTAATAAAAGATACCTTTTCCATCATAACATTTGCAATGCACATATTCTTTTACTACAGTCATTTTTGTGTAGTTTTTCCACAAAGACCACAGTTCATATGGACAAGATTCAAGGATTTCCATCAATGAACACATTTGTTTTGACAAGATCAACACAAAATCAACTTTCACATCCATGTTTTTTCAACATAATATTGTGATTTCTGTATAACTACACAACTGTCATTTACAACAACAGGTTTCGAGTTAAAGCAAATCCAAATGTTCAGTTGTGACCGAATTCCCTTTCAGGTTTGCCATTACTGTTTAGTTCTTCAGTGGTGCTTAGTCCAAATGGTGATAGCCCAGTGTAATGTGTCGAGTTGATGTGCCCAGTTCTTCTCTTTTCCTCCCTTGTACAGGTCCGTGCGTCCGTCTCATGCTTCAGTTGGTCAACACCGGTCTCCTTTCAGCCCCTCTATTTCCGAAACGCTCACCTGCGATCCATTTTCAACACGACACTACAAGTCAACAACCTACATTAAAATCCAGTAATCTTTGGATTATAGATACTTTAAACATAATTACTACTTTGATTATTAAAATTATAAATAAGTAATGCTGCTTCACAACATTTTTTTCCCCAATCAGTGACATTTCTTAATTTCGTATTTTGTATCACAGCAGGTCATTTTTTATTACTCCATCTTTACATCACCCATTGGAGAGAGGCCAACTCCACCATACTTGACAAATGTTAGATTAGGAAATGGTATTCTAACAGCAACCAGCCACGATATTAAATCCCTGTGAGATTAAATGATCTGCAAACTAGAACAAAATTCTTTAAAACCTCAACCCTTTGGTGTTCTTGTGAACTCGAGGCAAAATTAGAGCTCTGTAGGCTGCAGACACTGAAAGAAAAACTATTAGCCTTCCCTTCAAAGTTCCCTTGCTTCTTCCAGGCAAATGCAGAGTAAATAAATAGGAGGGACTATTTGATCTTGTCCAACATCTCCTGTCAGTAGGATGTACCCAAAAAAATTGTCACTGTCCATGCAACTTCAATGCTGCTGAGAGGAATAAAAAGTGGCAAAAGGGCTCAATTGGAATTTGAACAAACAGATCTTCCAAAGAGCACATCATATGGCAGAATCTGCAACCAGAGAGATTCTCTTGCGTTCTTAGCTCAACATACTAGACTTGCTTTTGGAGGCATAAATCGTACAGAAAGTAAGGCAAGTGGATTAATGCTGTGGCTGATCAGAGGGCAGTTCATCTTTATCACTGACTGGCTTAGTATATTTGTTCCATGTCGCAAACCCAGAAAATCTATGATCCATAAACGTTGTTTTATAGAGCCCTTATTTGCAAATAAGAGCATGAATGACTTGATTTACAGACAGAACTCCAACATACATTTGCTTTTCAAATACAAATGCTGATTCTGTGTCAACTCTAAAACCCACTAACCATTATGTCAACATAAAACATAAGAGTCAAAGACATTAATTTAGATTCTTCAAAGAGTTATTGAAGATGTTGATGGCTGTTGGAAGGAAATATCTTCTGCAGTCGTCTGTACTGCACTGAATCTCAAGAGGCCTCTGACTGAAGATGTTCTGCCTTCCCAAAATAATCTTGTGAAGAAGATGGTCAGGGTTGTCCATAATTTTCTTGATCCTATGAAGAATCCTTGTTTGCATAATCCTCTCCAGAGGTTCCACAGTCGTCCCCAGAACAGAAACGGCCTTCTTTATCAGGCTGTTGAGCCTTTTTAAGTCCCTGGCTCTGATGCTGCTGCCCCAGCAGATGATGGCAAAAGAGATGATGCTTTCAAGAACAAACGTATAGTAGATCTGCAGCATTTTGGTGGAAACATTGATGGATATTGGCTTCCTTAAGAAGTACAGTCTATTCTGCCCCTTCTTATAGATGGCGATGGCTTCACTGCTGTGTCTCTAGTCCAGTCTATTGTCAAGGCGAACACCAAGGTATTCATCTTCCTCAACCACCTCTACTTCTCCCATGATGGTGTTATAGAAATTTAATTTAAGAATGAGAATCTGTTTCAATAATAAGAGAAAGATCAATCTTTGACTTTAAGTTTCTTCATTCGAAGGCAAAAGCATTCAAAGACCAGTCTCACTGAATGCAGTCAGGAGAAGAGCCCTGAACATACATTACATGGTTAAACAGCCACAGCCAAAAAAAAAAAAAAAAGAAAAAAAAAAAAGGGGCACACCCAAAGTCTGATCTTATCTCTATTGCCAGTCCTTATCCCCACCTTATGAGCTGTCCCTCACATGACAAAGCAGTCCACCAACTTTCTGTACTCGGCTTCTCGTCCATACATCCAACAACTGCAGAGTCATCTGAATATTTCTTAAGATGACATAAGTCGGATTGTGCTAGAAGTCTGAAGTGTACAGGGTGAAAAGCAATGGTGAGAGTGCAGTTTCTTGTGGTACCCCTTGTGTTGCTGATCACATCGTTAGACACACAGTTCTTCAGTCACAAACTGTGACCTATTTGTCAAGTAGTCATAGATCCAGCCGACTGTTGAGGCCTCCACCTGTGTCTTCTGGAGTTTCTCCAAATGTGGATCAGGCTGAATTGTATTATATGCACTAGAGAAATCAAAAATCATGGTCTTCACAGTCCAGATGACAGTGAGTTTGTTGAAGCAGGTGTATGATGGCATCTTCAACTCCATGGTGATAGGCAATGATATGATATGAGCTTGTCTACTTATTGAGGTGGGCCAACAGGAGTCTCTCCAAGATCTTCATGATGTGGGATGTCAGGGCAACAGGCCTATAGTCGTTGATAACTGATGGGTGAGTTTTCTTTGGTACCGGAGCCAGGCAGAATGTCTTCCACAACAGTGGAACCTTCTTGAGTCAGGCTAAGGTTGAAGAGATGTTGCAGAATCCCCTAGAGCTGCTGTGCACAGGCCTTCAAGACTATGGGGCTGACGCCATCCGGACCTGCAGCCTTGTTCCGGTTTAGTCTCTCCAACTGCCTCTTCATACGACTTCTAGATACAGAAAAGTGGGAAGGGGAGGCAAAGGGAGCAGCAGCATCTCCCGATTTGGATGAAGACAAACTTGTGGAAACAAAAGAGTCCATGACTGAGGTGGAAGATATGACATCTGATGAAAGCAGTGGGTCAGAGGAAGGTGAGATATCTGTATGGATGGGGAAAGGAGAGGAAGATGAGCTTGTTCTTGAGCTGAACTTGTTAAAAAATGTGTCCAGCTCATTTGCTTTGTCCAGGCTTCCATCCATCTGAACCTTCTTTTGTTTGAAGCCTTTAATCTTCATCCCTGACCACACATCTCTGATATTGTTCCTCTGCAGTTTATTCTCCAGCTTCTTTGTGTACTTCCCTTTGCCGCCTCTTATCTTGACTTCGAGCCATTTCTGTATAGTCCTCAATAACTCCCCGTCTCATTCCCTAAAGGCTCTTGTTTTCTTGCTTAAAAGTTCCTTTAGGTCACCGGTGATCTGGGGTTTGTTATCAGGGGATGGTGCTGTCCACACAGAAGTATATAGCCAGTCACACTCACTCATGGCAATGATGTCATCTCTATGTGGTAGTCCAGTGGGATGCTTCAAAACAAGCCTGAAGGGGCCCTTCTGCTTCCTGTGACCATTTCCTAACAGCCATCTTCCTAACCAGGAGTGAAGCAAGAGTTCAATGTCTGGACCACAGAGACATCACTTCACAGTAACATGTCCTGGATGACACTACCTGTCATTCACAAACACTGCTAATCCACCTCCCTGCTTTGTCCTGCTGCTCTTTAAATCTCTGCTCGTATAGTCATTAAGCCTGGCAGAGAGATGTTGGTGTTGGGACAGTCCTACAGCCATGTCTCCGTAAAACACACAATACTGCGTTCCTTATACTCTTGCTGAGTTTTTGTCAGGGGTTGAAGTTCATCCATTCATTTTGACGCTGCTATGACGCCTTGACAACGGCAGCCTGTCCCAAACTGTGAGCGTTTGATTGTTTTTTTTTTTACCATTATTGAATTTTTGTAGTAATTTTAAAATTAATTTTAGAAATGAACATGACAGCCGGTCTAGATAATTTCTTCTTATGAACTTTTTAATGGGACTATTTACGTTTACGTCAAGCAGCCTTGCCAGACTCCCCCGCTAAAATTGCATCAGCAGACGGAACTAAAGCATGAAAGCCTCCTGCATGGAGTTAAACCTGATATACCACCGGAGCTGCACATAAAAAGACGATGAGGCTGCCGGGCTAGTGTGAAGCACACAGGCCAACAAAATGGAAGAGTTGGAAGCACTCTCCAGGACACAGAAAGAATACAAGGAATGTAGCATCACATGCTTCTCTGAAACGTAAAATTAAGACGCCTGATTCAGCGGTAGTCCTCCCCAGGTTCCATATCATCCGCGCTGACAGAGACACCAAAACCAGCGGCTGTCATGGTGTATTCCCATTGGTGCAATCTGGGTCATATCCACGTCAAAATTCTTGTATATTTTGTGATGTGGTGCGGAGAGAACCAACTTCTGCTTAATGTAAACAAGACCAAGGAAATGGTTGTCAGTTTCTGCAACAGAGTAGATCTTTAAGCACAACATAAAAACCTCAAAACTGCACATCAATTGTGACAAACAAAACAAGTAGCAAGGAAAATGTTACAAAAACAATGCACAGACACAAACAGAAAGTCAAACATTCCCCAAGTTAAGTCAACCTGACAACCAGTTTTATTTTAACCAAAATTATGCCCGCTTATATAGACAACAGATGACCTAAAGTGCCACAAGAAAGTAATATGCAGGGCTCCATTCACTTTTTGTAAAGAAAGTTCAGTAGTTTCTTTTCCCACTCTCAAAGAGCTAAACATAATCTGTGTTCACACTGCAGCCTGAAGTGACCCAATTCCGATTTTGACGTAATGCGACCTGTATTTGATCTTTTAATGACAGTTTGAACAACTCGGGTCAGATTCTTTTCAAAAGCGACACAGACCATTTGGGTATCCGATACGCATTAGATTCAAATGCGACCCAACATCCAGGTCGCATTCATCCGACTTGAACATCACAGACACTTGACAAATCTGATACTCGCAAGCGGGAAGAAAAAACAAACAACTGTGACGGACTATAGTGAGGATTAAGTTGTTGATATGCTTTCTCTGGTTGGACAACAACTTCAAATATATAAGCTACGCTCCACTTTTAACATCCATGTTTACGTCCGCAAACACTAAGCACTTCTTTTTATAGCAGTTGGCAGAACACTGAGAACGCTGACAATATTGCACCCTCTACTGCGCATGCGGGACACTTTCAGATCGTTTGCCCGTTCACGCGGAACACATGCAGGTCACATTTATTTGGAAGTGTAAACGGCTATAGTAAAAAAATCCAATTTGACAAAAAAAAAAAAAAAATTGGAATGGGGTCACTTCAAGATGTGTGAATGCATCTTGAAGTATGAACACAGACAAAATTGGTCTTTAAATAAACAAAATGTTTAAAAAAAGGGTAGAGAGTGTAAAGTCTGTAGCACAAAGATGAGCAATTACTTCTACTGTAAGTGGCCATCATTATGCATTTGGAGTTTAAAGAACTGAAAACTGTTGTGAATATTACAGTGTAACAAAAAAGTTTAGTTTTTTTTTGTGCCAAGATCAATCCAATTGATCAAACTACAAACTCAGTTCTAAAGTCACATAATCCAAAATATCAAAAACAATGTTTAATAAATGATAGTGACGTGTTTAGGTTAACATAAATTTACTCAACAGCTGATTTGACCTTTTTTTGCCTTTGCAAACCAATCATGATAAACAGAATTTGACTTTGGTGGCATTTCTGACCAACACACCACAAATTCTCCATCAGACTGATGTCTGGGCTTTGACTTGGCCACTCCACAACATCCAAGTTGTTGTTTTTCCAGTATTCTTTTTCTTTGTGTAGCTTTAGCTGGAAGCTTCAGGTTGTTGTCTTGACTAAAAATGAATATTCTCTTAGGCCATAGATCTCTTGCAGAGGAGACTAAGCAATTTCTTCCTCCTTTTTGGATCATACGCTTCTTCAGCCCATTGTTGTGTAATGGCTCTGGAGACTCACTTTCTCTCCCTATTGTTTCCAGCATCTTGTCAGATGGCCAAAAAGACCAAAGAACTTTCTAGACCATGGAGTCTCCCATATGCTTTTTGGCAAAACTCTATTCAAGTCTTGACATGAGTTTTCTTCAACAGTGGATTTCTTCTCACCCTCTCAAAGTTTTGACCGGTAAAAATCTCAGTGAGCAGCTGCCTGCAGAGTCTCTCCCATCTCAGCTATTGAAGCTTGAAACTCCTTCAGCATAAGATGTCCTCTTTCACTGGTCTCCTTCTTGCACGGTTACTCAGGTTGTGAGGACTTTAGGCTACATATTCCCTCCATTTCTTGATTAATTAAACTGAACTCCCAGGGATGTTCAGTGCCTTATATCCATCCTCTGACTTGTACTTTTCAATAACCTTTTCTCTGATTTGCTTGGAGTGTTCTTTTGTCTTCATGCTGAAATGGTATCCATGAATATTCAACAGATGAAGGGACATTCCAGACAATCACAGTATTCAGATAGTCTACAGTCCACTCAATGTGAGATGACGAGCACCAATTGACTGGATCTTTGTTGAGTTAGGTCAGGGGTCGGCAACCCGCAGCTCTAGAGCCGCATGCGGCTCATTAGCGATGCCCTAAAGGCTCTCGGGACCTTTTCAAAAATGTTTGAAAATGGAAAGAAAGTGGGGGTTGGAGATGTATATTTTTTGTTTTAATATAGTTTCTGTAGGAGGACAAACCTGACACAATCATTAACGTTTTCCAAAGCTATAAAAATGTGTAGAATAAATAGTAAATTTCAACATTTCTGTCAACAAAGATTTGCGTCATAGCCTACGATACATTTCTTTCAGCAGGGTTTGCGAGGCAGGGGGCTGTTGTAAACAAACTGACGGGTGTGTGGTGAGTCATGGCTAGCAAAGGGGAAAAGAGGAAAATAGCTGAGAAGAGATCCACAATTCTTGGGCCGAATCATTTGCATTCATTGCCAATGCGGAAGGATTACCTGAACGTTTGCTCTGTATAGTGTGCAGCCCAGCTAGTCCATGTGCTCATGGACATCTTCAATACATCACTGTATCAGGCCATTGTTCCCTCATGTTTTAAGTCAGCTATTATTATTCCAGTGCCCAAGAAATCAACCATCACATGTCTTACTAAGTTTCGACCCGTTGCATTAACATCTATCATGAAGTGCTTCAAGAGAGTGGTTAACCCTTCTAGGCCGAAACGTCTCGGTCGGTGGCGACACATCTAAATTTGCAGTACCGTAATTCCGCCACACGTAGCGCTATCTGAAAAATTCCAACGGTTTCTGAAAGGGGAGACGTTGCACTTTCCAGCAAGTATCGGGTTAATACGGTAACTTCACAGCTGCAGAGAGTGCAATTAATCCGGGGGGCACACATTTAATAGACGGCATATTGCGAAAATAACTTGCTGAATATTGAAAGTTCCAGTTGTTATCGATACATGGGTAAGTATATCATCTCACAGGACATTTAAAGAACTACTTACAATTAAAATAAGGAAGGTTTATTTAGGCAGACGCTTGAAACTCCGGTGTAAAAGGGTTAAGGGTTATAAAATCTCTATACTGCCTCCATCATTTGACCCTTTCCAGTTTGCATACAAATCTAAGCGCTTGACTGAGGATGCCATCTCCACTGCTCTTCATCTGAGCCTAGTACACCTGGAGAGAAGAAACACCCACGTACAGATGCTTTTTTGGACTTCAGCTCAGCCTTCAATACGATTATCCCCCTGGACTTGGTATGCAAACTGGTCCCCCTGGGCTTCAATACGCCACTGTGCAACTGGCTGCTGGACTTCCTCACAGACAGTACTTAGTCTGTCCATATGGGTTATAATACCTCCAATATAATTTCTTTAAACACTGGTTCCCCCCAGGGCTGTGTCCTGAGTCCCCTACTGTTTACCCTGATGACCCACGACTGTCATCCCAGGTTTAACACCAACCACATCATGAAATATGCAAACGACAACAATTGTGGGCCTCATTCAGGATGACAATGAAGTGAACTACAGAAAAGAGGTACATCTTGTTGATTGGTGCATAACAAACAACCTGCTCCTGAACATCGACAAAACAAAAGAGATCAGACTTCAGGAGGTCTCGACCCAACCACACACCACTCCTCATCAACGACAAAGCAGTGGAGATCGTCAGCAGCACTAAGTTCCTGGGGGTTCACATTACAGACAACCTCAGCTGGACAACTCGCATCACTTCACTGCCACCTATCCAGAGCATTGCACGCAGACCCTGCTTAGCCAGAGCAAACAAAATCCTCTCTGATTCCACCCATCCTCTCCATGGTCTGTTCATCCACTTGCTGTCTGGGAAGACAGAGTTCACAGACTCGGTCCTCCCAGCCCGGTGCGTACATAGCCGCACCAGGCTATAAGCCACATGGTTCAAAGCATGGGGAAAGTAACAGCTAATAGTCCGAAAAATACGGTAATATGGACAGACATTTCCAGGGAAGGCTTGCTACATTAGCTGCCGCGTCAAGATTAAAGTTACGTGTCCAAAGTTGAGAAGCTGTCCAGTGATGTCCGTAAACAGAAGTCACATTAAACACACAAGAACACAATCCTGTCATAGACACATATATTTAGTAATAAAGTAGTTGTTTTTATAAATTGATTAGTGATTTTTGTCAGTATATAGTTAGAATGACACTTTGCGATATTATTGGTTTTGTTGCCAATAATATCCGAGGATGGTTGCGTGTCAAAAGAGCAGAGGATCAGTGCCATGTCTTACCGTTGCACTGACTTGCTTGGCATTTGCATAGAAATCAAACTTAAAGCGTATTAATTTAATTTTATATACTTTACCTTTCCAAAAGGTTACTGCTTTATTTTTATAACTATAGGTTGCGTTTTATTGCAGTCTGTTTGTTGCCCAGATAAGGGGCACGTTTTTGTCGTTTTTTCGATCACACACATTTTACGGTGATTATTTACAAAGAGCGATGGTTATGCAAACTGCATTTGGGAGCAGATTTTCTAAGTTCCAAAAGGGGAAAAAAAAAAAAAAAAGATTCCTTTCCCTGTTAATCTTCATAATAAAAATATACATCGTACAAAAGAGTAGTCCACATGATGCATCATTCCTTCCAGTACTGAGTGCAGGGAAAATAGATATTTAATTGTAAATGCTAATTATGTACACAGTAGGGCTGAAACGATTCCTCGAATGATTCGAGTACCTCGATTACTAAAATTCCTCGAGGAAAATTTACCTGCCTCGAAGCTTCGTTAATTTATGTTTTATTAGTTAGCGCACCGTGTTCCGGCCGGGACTTCATTTGCGTTGCGCGGAGCTCTCACTTCCGCCTCTGAGTTGTTGACAAAAGCTAAGTCTCAGCGGCATAAAGTCCAATCTTCAAGATTGACCCGTGGGGATTGATAATGCCCGACTTTTTATCGTTTTTGAGGAACCAATAAGCATCCTTAACATGACTGGGGGAATGCCTGGAGTACGGCAGCATTTCTCCTCCGGGGCTGCTGGTTGAAAGCGAACGGCGGGAAGAGCGCTGAGGTGAGCGGATAGCCTGAACAGGGCGGGCGGCTGAGTAGCTGATGCTTACCGTGTAAATGTAGCTTTACCGACGAACCGCACAATAAATTTCATATCCCGGTCTGAAGAAACGGGTGGCGGAGCGCATCGTACATGGCTGGTAGATGAGTTTCTGAGTGTGACCAGTGAGGGTGTGTAAATATCCCGTATTGCTTCCCCCCGTGTTCGTCCCCCGGTCTAACGGTTCGTCAGTCCGCTGGTCTATTTCCTCCCCTCCACCCCATCTTACGTTCGTTCATTCGCCCTCTCCTCCCACTCAGGCGACATTTCCCGTATTTTCAAACCCAAAGCGTGACAGGTTAGGTGGCAAGGTGAGTTTAATTAATCTATTAAACTCACTGAAGATGAATACATAAACTAAAAGCTGGATTGTAGACATTTTTTATAAGCATATTTGTGAGCCTGCCTCTTTGTTATTAAATTCAATATAATTTCAGATTTTTCTATAACTTTTCTTCTGGTTAACTTAGAAAGTGAGCTATTATTGTTACAGGTTAGTTTTCTAAACTACAAAAAAGCAACTGTTAGGGATGCTTAAATATGAAAAATTGGACTGATATTGATATCCGATAGTAACACCGGTATTATGCCAGATTTACCAATATTTCATTTTATAATTTTTTTTTATCCGATTACTCGATTAATCGTAAGAATAATCGATAGATTACTCGATTACTAAAATATTCGTTTACAACAGCCCTAGTACACAGTCATTTTGATAAAAGGCTAATATAAACACTTAAAGTCCGTTTTGCCTTCATGATGAGCCTTTTCATTTTTTTGCACCTCTGGACAGATTTGTTTCTTGGTCCAATATGGCTCTTTCAACATTTTGGGTTGCCAACCCCCAAGTTAGGTCAACACTTTAGAAGTGGTGAATATTTGTGCTGTCCTTCTGTTGTAGAACATTTCAGAGGAAAGTTTTTTTGTGAATTTGTTATTGATCATGATTAAGTTTTAAAAGCAAAACAGGGGTAAAGCATCCAAGCTAATCTATTAGCCATGTTAAACAAGGAATAGGCAAAATTTCACATTTATTAAAAGTCATAGCCAAGACCCACTTCCCTTCCAATTTCTGCAAAACCCCAAACATGGTAGATTTTTGCAGTGGGAAACATACCAGAAAATATATTGGAAGTTTCCCCAACTCTGCCAAAACTGTTAGCTAAAAATGTGACTGTAATGTCCAATTCCAATCCCCAAGAGTAAATCTAATCCTCTGTAAAAGGTTGTATTTTCAGGACAGTAGTCATCTTGAAGTTGGCAAAACTGCTAACTTTATGCACCATGCAAAACATGCATAGTACATAAAAAACATGCATAGTATAGGGGTTTAAAAGCCGCTGTTAACACACTAGGTGTGAATATAAAAGCTCTACTTCCACCAAACATCCTCCTCTCCTCTTACCCCCTGCTTGGGCTAAAGATGTCAGAGGAATAGGGTTACTCGGTGCCAGAAATGCACCCCTCCTCCAATCACTCAGCTCCTTCCTGTTTGAAATGCTTTACACCAGGGGTCACCAACTCCAGTCCTCAAGGGCTACCATCCTGCAACTTTTAGATTCACCTCTCCTCCAAAATGTCTGAATTCCCTCACCAGCATTCATTCCTCTCTGCAATAGGGTGGAAACGAGCAGTTTATTTGATCCAGGTGTGTTTGAGCAGAGACACATCTGAAAGTAACAGGATGGTAGCCCTTGAGGACTGGAGTTGGTGAACCCTGCTTTACACACACAATTTATCTCTCCGGTTTTTTTTTAAATGCCTTTATTGTTTTTTTTTTTTGTTGTCGTTTTTAAAATCACAGCCACCATAGTCTCATCTACAATTTCGTGTTTAAAATGCAACTCAGACTTTGATGGTTCCGTTCAGTCTTGCAGAAAGGCAATATGGGTTGTGAAAGGAGCGGTAATAATAACATTTTCCGTTAACAGCTAAAGCGAAAAAACAACAATAACAAAAAACTTAATCTTGGGTTCATGCGTGTTTTATACCGATAACCAAACCAAATAACAGGAAGAACAGCAGTTGCACATCGCTGAGGTCACTTCCTGAACCACATATACTGAACTGCGCCTCTAACAGAGATGCTTGTTGTGCTTTTTCTTTTTTTTTTTAAACTTGTGGGTTAAACGCTTCACGCTTTACATTGTAGGCGGCCTACAGACGTAACTACTAATATTGATGATTTCAAAGCTCATTTCTAAAATATGACGATCATATTGATCCAGACAGAAGTAGATATTTGATATTTCAGGAGGTTTTTGTGTGCGTTTTATTGTTTTTAAAGGAAGTGAAAACAAACGGGGCATGGAAGTGACTTTCACTGTTTTGCCTCAGTAAAAATAGAAACAACCACCCCATCGTAGGCGGGCTACAGATCTAACTACCAAAATTGATGATTTCAAAGCTCATTTCGAAAATATAAAAACTTTCATATATTCCCAACATGACGATATTTATAGTCATGTTGGGAATAGTGTGAAAACTGCACGTTATATTTATACGTTAGGCCTCCATTTACTCGTTTTCTCCCCCGTTATGTTCTGGGGGGGGAAACGAATTAGGCAAGCCCAAATACTGTGACTTTTATCTAATGTCACTGTATTTTGATTCGGTGAAACAATGACTCGTTCCGAAAAGCGCGCTCTTGGCTTGGCAACGCCCGATAATACATTTTCACCGCAGCTAAGTGGCTCAGACTGACCGTATGACTCGCCAACGAAAGGTTGAAAGTTTAAGGTCTTGAACGAAGTCACCCACCTGGCAATAAAGGCTGCACTCCATGGTCGAACAAGCACTCGCGTTGTGGACAAACCTATATATTCATGGCTCTCTTTCCAGAATAAGTTTGCAGGAAATCACCACTAGCGTCAACCTCTCCGGCAGAAAAGAATCTCCGTGCGGTCAACTCGCAGTACCCATCCAGATGTTGCATAACTGTGCCCGCTCTGGAGTTTGTTTAACGGCCAGAGCCGAATTTAAGTGCTCTGACTTGTGACTCCTCCCACCACCCGCGTACCTCTACGGAACCTCACTAGTGCCATAAAATTCAATTGCTTCGAGTAGACGGGGGTAGGAGCGAGTGGAACGAGTGGGAGGACATATCGTAAACCTGACAGAAATGTCATATATAATGGTGTCATCAACACATCAAAAGCTGTAGATAATTTTAAAGGTAACAAAACAATTTACAACGTTGTGACCAACTCTTGGTTGTGTAGTGAGTATGTCATTTTATTTTATTTATGTTTTTAGGTAAAGTGTACCAATAGGAAACAGCCAATATTATTATAGGTTGGGTCAGGTGTCAGAAGATATAAGTAAGTCTCTGTGAGAGGGGCTACTTGAGAAAAAAAAAGCAAAGTTTCACTGACTGAATTGTTGGTTGATAGCCAGCATATATTTAAATTTGTGCAACAAACATTGAAAGAAAAGAAAAAACCACATAAAACCTGAATGACCATTCAGTTTGATAAATATCTACATAGAGTATCATTCAATAAATCGATAGAAATCCAAGTGCTCACATCAAAACATCAAATCTAAATAAATAATGAAGCACTGAGAAGATCAGTGTTGATTCAACAACAGGAAAAAGACTGAAGCAAAGTAGCATTCACAACGATGAGAGGACAAATTCTGGGAAGGGATCAATGTTAGAGTTTGTCTTTCACTTTAACTGCAGAAAGCTAAAAGTTAAATTTGAGTAGCCTCATGTAGGCCTGTTTACTACCTGTCACATATTCTTAAGAAATAAATTTACAAATGAGGAACATTTAATAAAATGTATCACACTAGCAAGTGTCACAGAAAATTTTTTTTGTAAGAGCTTAAAATTTAAGCGACGACGTATCCTGAGGTAGGGGTCACACCGGCTGTTGGCTCAGAGGTCAGCCCCTCTTCCTTGCTATAGGTTATATTATGTCCTGTTAAAGAGTATGCAGATGCTCTAAGTTTTCTCATGTCCTGTTAAAGAGTATGAGGTTTCCTTCAGAAGTATTGCCTAATGTATCCTGGGGCAGCCATCACCAGCTGCAGGGTCAGAGGTCAGCCCGTCTTACCTAGCTAAAGGATATATCATATTCTGGAAAAGAGTACGGGGTAGGTTTCACCAGCTGTTGGGTCAGAGATATGATACATCCTTTTAAAGAGGACCGTGTGGCAGGGAATCTGCTGATTTTTCTTTCAGAAGGATTGTCTATTGTATCCAGGGTCAGAGGTCAGCCCCTCTCCTGTTAAAGAGTATGATCCAGCACTTATCTGTAGTCCAACACCAAACAACTGACAGAATAAATTGTCAGATGTATCCTGCGGGTTTCTTATGCTTGAGGACAGATACACACGCACTGTCCTCACACTCTGGTCTTACTGCATGTAAGACCAGAGTCTTACATGTAGTAAGACTCTGGTTTCTCTGTCAGCCGGTGTCTCTTATGGAACAAGGAGTTAAAGGCAATTAATTACAACACTTTGTTTAAGTATTGTATAGTATATATCTTTCATTCATCCTAAAGTTTAAAGTTTAGTAAAGGCTTTTATTACAGATTTTAACATGTGTCATATGATATATGTGACACATGTTTCGGGGGATGGGGGTTCATATCAATTAATATCAATTAATCCATCAAACTCAGATTAAAATTTGACAGAAGGTGGTATATATAGTCTCTCTCCTACGGCTTTCAAAGGGTTGAAAAACAATGAGGTAAAAAAGCCTAAATGTTGTTTTTTTTCTCCTGTCATTTTCAGCCACAAACATTTAAATGCATCTAGTTATGTGTTACTGTCTCTCCTTCACTCTGACTCTCTGCATCCTGATGTCCCTGGATTCATGTATTTACCACAGACACTACAGTGATGAACAGTATCAGAATGTGAACTAGCTAAAGATAAAATGTTTTTATCATACAGAATTTTAACAACTGATTTTCAGATGTATACATTACTGTACGTCTCAACTCTATTTACTGTGTAACCAGCTTCTTATAGCAAAAGTTTTCACTCATTTATTTTTAAACCTCTCCTCTGGCCCTTTTTCATGTTTCATAAACATTACCCTTATTAATAGTGTGGAAATAATGAAAAAAGGATCGAAACATTAAAAAAGAAATCAACCTGACATCAGTCCTCACCTGTTCTCCTTATATCTTCACACCCTGAAGCTCAACTTGGCTCTCCTAAGTCTCCCCTGACCTGCTCTTTTCAAAATAAAATAGTTTAGTTTATTTAAAAATTAAAACAGGTTAATACCTATTTCAATAAACTAAGTGAAGACCTCACCTGAGCGTCCTCAGTCTCTTCACCTTTCTTCAACAGCATCACTGTCATTCTCCTGAATATATAATATAATATAATATAATATAATATAATATAATATAATATAATATAATATAATATAATATAATACACGTTAAGTAGTCAAGTATGATCAGGTGTGTAGCCGTTGCTGCTGTTTCATTTCCTTGTGATTAAATACAACATTGTGACTAGATTATCTAAGTTTTTAGACAAAGTTAGCAGTAAAATATTGGACATGTGACTATTCCAGAATTAAAATGACTTAACCAAAAAGATTTGGCCATATATACAAAAGGAAACTGACAACAAGATGGTATAAACAAGCGATATTCATGGCAACATTCCCAACAGACCGTGTTACCTCATTCATACGGAGAACACAGACTGTTTCTAATTACATTTTATACTCTAACGGTTTCATAAGAAAAATATGATTACTTTCAATGTGAGATTTACTGTAATCACTGTAGTGTTCATAAGTTCAGCCTCAACTCGAACAGGAAGTATCCGCGAACGGAAAACGAATGTCAGACTGCAAAGAGACACAAATCTTTGTGATAGTAAGACATTTTCATGTCGAAGCCACATGACCAATTCTTAATCTCTAAATAACCTTTAAGACGTTTTGCATAGCACTCTTTACTGCATATATTCTGGGGGGGGTTTTTCTCAGACATCTGACAACAAGAAATCATACCATTTTACTGACTTTATTCTGCTATAATACATACAACTTTCAGTTTTCTTGAATAAACTGTTTTTTGTGCCTGCACTTTGTAAATGATGGATTGACATGTTTTCATCCCTTGTCTCGTTCATAGAGTTTAGCCTAAACAAGAAGCGTTATGCCAAAACAAAAAAAAAAGACTGTTAGGAGACGTACCCTTTTTGCTTTAGCATCAAATCAGTTCACAATAAATTGTGAGGCACTTTACAAGGTCACGCTTATCCAAGGAAGAGACAGAGTTTTGACTATGGCTAGACAACATATTTCTTTGTGATAATGCTTTAAATCCTGGACCCAATGGTGGGGTGGGGCATCCTTTAAAATCGGGCGTTATACCCTGAGAGAGAACAAAGCCTTGTCTTTTACTGGCAAACAACTCTAACATGACTGTGAAGCACATAACCGTCACATTTACAATATTTACTCTGACAGCTAAAAGCAGTTAAATTTGAGGAGCTCCTGCACTAAAGATCACTTGACTCTTGACTGATATTATGAAACAACAACATGCATGAGTAACAAACAGGTTACCAGTTTTCTCAATAGCCATAATTTAGTTTGCTGGCTTTTTTTTTTTTTTTTAACAGACCTTAGAGGGTTGGCGTTAATGCTGTTTTATCTGATATATCTTCCTCCGGGTCCCATTGTGATCTTTCACCACTTTTATTCAAAATATTCACTTATTAGTTAAAGTAATGTACGGAAGAGGATTGGGGTCACGGGAAAAATAAAATAAAAGAGTTCTGACTTTAATCAGAATTCTGAGATTAAAGTCAGAATTCTGAGAAAAAAGTCAGAATTCTGAGATTAAAGTCAGATTTATTTTTTCTTTTTCCCTGTGGCCCTAATCCTCTTCTGTAGTAATGGGAGGCACAACCGGAAAATTACTGATTATTCTATAATTGTGCCTCATTTCTGAACATTAATGTCTAAAAAAGAAAAAAAAAAGAAAGAAACAATTCCAGAAATTAGTATTTTATTATATTATACAGTTAGTGGAAGTAAAAAAAACATGCAACATACATCAAACTTATTCTTTGTAAGTGAAACAATGAAGCGGACCACAGTAAAAAAATCAAATTAAATTAAATAACAGAAAAAATTCTAATAACAACCAGAACAAATATTTTAAAACAGCAATTCAAACTGTATAGTTTGGTCATGTTAATATTGACTCTGCTATTTTTGGCTCCAATTTAATCCCGCACATGGTTCCCATCTCTTCCTTTGATAACAAAAGCTAACTGTTTTTAAAAGCCAAACTATTTTCTATGTGCTTTATATCTTTGTTACAAATTTCTTATTTCATAAAACGGCATAAACTGTGCTACTTGTTGAGGCAGAACACTTTTTCACTCAAAACCGGCACCCACATGCATTCTTATCTGCACTGCTCAACAGGTGAACAGGGAGCTGCAGAGATTTGTCATTGTGGACACATTGTGCAGCTGCAGCCGGGAGTCAAGGTCAGTTGATGGACAATGCCGGTGTTACGTCACACCTGTTAGGAGCACCAACACTCCTGGGAAGCACACAGTTAGACCCGCAGTCTCTCCTGCCTGCATCGCTCAAGCAGATTATCCAATCTTAAATGACCACCACGCAATCTTCTCATCACACATCGAATAAACGTCCAGAAGAGAAATCAAACTTCTCGCACCTCCTTAATCAGAACGAACACGTAAGATTTTTACATTTTTGATATAATGACAGAAAACATTTTTTTAATGCTTCATAACTGAATCTAGAAATTCCTCTTTAGCATGTGTTTTCCTCTGTACTAAGTTCTTACGTAAAATTAAGGACACTTTAGAGAATGTATTTAACCAAACAAACAGTTTTGGTCCACCAAGCTGATTTTTAGTCAGAAAGCATCTTTTTTTTTTTTTTAACAGTCTGATAAAAAAAAAATAAAAAAAATAAAATCAATGCTATAAAACACATTAAGAAATGCTGTCCATGTAAATACACATGCAGGTTTTGAGAAATGTCTTAAGGTTGGAATTTTGTGCTTGTTGAGCGGCAGTCATCAACTTTGTTCAATATGTTTTTTTTATTGAAAGCACCATTATAAAATATGCACAACATAAAAAAGGGAAAGACAATAGTTTTTGTCTGTCTTTTTTTTTTCCTTTTGCTCGTTTCATCTTATTCGTCCAACTCCTTGATGATGGGAATCCCTGGAATAAAAAGAGAAAGTGGCTGATCACATACAGGTGAAACCACGTGTTTACATGCGGTTTATAAAAAGACAAATAACTGTTTTTGTGTGTTTTGGTGTGTAATGTGAACATTTACTCCACACACACAAAAAATAGACATTGTAAAGATGCTGGTTGAGCTTTCATTGTTCTCCTTGCTTCTATCAACATACACTTAATTAAGAAGAATTCATTTATTCAAAAGCAGCATAAAAGACCATATTGGAGGCAGTAAATGCACTCTGTAAAAAAACACAACACATTTTTGGGAACATCTTAGCTTCACCGTGGCCTGATGAAATTAAAACAAAAGTGTTGCGTCATCATGTCCATTGTGAGATTCAGAAGTAAAAGAGGAAAGTTTGCAAGCATGAGCAGTTTCTGTCAGCATAGATTTCCGATGCAGATCTCTTACGTGCAGACAGACTAAATACGTGAAGGTACGGATTCCAGCATCATAAGGAGGTCGAGGTCTAAAGGTGGAAAGTACGCATGTGGGAAAAATATGCTAAAAGACGGAGATGTTGGGGAACGCCAGATGAGGTAATGTGTCGGTATGTTCTGATGATCTGTGTAAAAGGCTGAGATCTACAGAAACTGTTCTATGATTCAGCCGAGGTTCCTCTTGAGTCAGATGTCGTGATATGGGCTGAAGTTTAAAATAAAATCTTTCGCTGTTCAACCGAAGCCGTGTCTGCAGAGCCTTTCACCTCAAAGGAATCCCACACCAGCACTTTGAAGACGACTGACAATTATTCATGGTACTTGCAAATATAATCCCAAATGTGAGCCACAGCGGTGGCAGCATCATGCCGCCTGAGTGTTTCGCTACAGTGGCGACTGTCAAAATAAGGTTAAATGTAGCCTCTGTCTTCCCAAGTGTTAAAATCGCTTGAGTAAAATACATAAATCAATGAGGGGAAAGTGCTCGTGTATATAAGGTTGTGTTCTGGTTGATACTTCAAATATTGTTCTTTATTATATAATCATTGTAGTAAGTCGACGATGAAGCTAATGATAACTTCTATAATGAGTACTGAACAATTGAAACAATGATTGTGTACAAAGGCTGCACACTGAAAAAAGGGAAATCACTTTGGTGTGAAGTGTGTGATCGTTCACAACGATGAAGCAATAAAGCTGGAAAAAAAAAAAAAAACACTGACTGAAGCAAAGACAGGCAACAAAAACAATCAAGCTTTGCTTTTTTTTTTTAACGTGCAGTTCCAGTAATAATCCCACTTAATCCATGCTTTCTGGCCTTAAACTGCTAATAACATTCCACTGTCATTAATTTCAATGGGCTGGAGACCCTTTAAATTTCATCTGAACATAGAAATAAATAAAAATATTCTTCAGCAGTATTAAGAAACTCTGTTAGTGTGGGGTCTTCCCTCAGTCTCCTCTTGATGCTGGTGTGGTGATGTTGCGTTAAAAAGACTCTTCATGCTACAGTTGAGCAGCAAAGTTTTATTGCAATACTGCAACCTAAGTCAGCATGGCTGAATTGGGAGGAAATCTTGGCCCAAATGTAGTGAAATCCCCCAATTTCTGAACAATGTCCGACACATATTCCCCAAAGTAAACACACATATCCATATTTCACATCCGTGTCTTCTTTCGGGTCCTGGTGCCGGATTGTCTGCTTATTACACTTATTTTTCAAGCTTAATGTCGTTTGAGCCTTGACCTGACTGTTTTCCCAAGTCTTCCGAAAAGTTCTTGTGCGTAGTCAGACGCTACATTACCATATATGCTGCGCAACCAACTAGGTTAGGTTAAAGCCGAGTACATTGCACCCCTAGGAGTCATTTTTAGGGAGTTTCCGAAACACACAAGCTTGTTAATCTCACCGTCTAGTTTCTTTAAATTAGGAAGCCTTTTGGAGGCTTCTTCCATCCAGCTCCCCTCCATGGCATGCTTCTCCTGCAGCGGGTTTCCATTAAATACCAGGTCCACCAAGGAGGGCAGGTCAGCAAGCCTCACAAACTCTGCTACATAACAAAGAGACAGCAACACAGTTAACACTGAATGCATAAGGTGAGTTTAAAAGGAAATCCCTCAAATAATGATTTCACTAACGTGAATTATGACCAATTACCTAAAGAGACCAACACAGAAAGTTTTGGTAATGTAAAAAAAAAAAAAATCAGTCTTGATGACTGCAGCATACCCCAATCTTTAACAAGGTTGTTGGACATGTAGAGGACTTTCAGTTTGTGCAAGGAGCTGACGCCTTTCAGTTTGTCTATTAAATTATAGGAAATCCATAACTCCACCAAAGTGTCTCCAACTGTCTCCTGCAAGTACACACGTTAAGAAAATGAACAAAACCAGCTCAGTTGCTGGTGAAACCAAAAATATTCTGCTGGGAGTAAAATAAAACACACACACTATATGACACCAGAAAATTTAACTTGTCTAGCATTAACTCAGGATTGTATGTAACTTACCAACCCTACAAGACTTTTTATATTATTCCTGCTTAATGAAAGTATCTTCAAGTTCTCTAAAATGACAGAAACAATAAATTAGTTCAAGTTGCCATTTGTTGAACAGAGCAGCGCCTCTGAGTTAAATTAATCTAGCAGGTAATACTCACTGAGGGCATTGAGATTGGTTATTTTCTCAATAGCGTTTGTGGCCAGAGACAGCTTCCTAAGCAGAGCATGGGACAAAAAAATATTAAGGTATGTGAAGGACGAACTCAATAATATCTGATTCACGGTTAAAGAGTATTTTGTTTCACATGTCATAGTGCCCTCAAGTCAATAAACGCACTTGCTATCATTTTGGGGATTGATAAAACTGAGTTAAATAGTTGCTCAAATCAAGCTGCTGTATGAAAAATAAATTAATAGTAATCAACTAAGAAAAATCACTCTATTGGAAGTGTGAGTGAGCACATGTAGCAGATCGATACAGTCCTGGACAGGCAGCATGGTGGGAGCTTCACTCTTTTACAATAACCTTGAGTAAAACAATATAATTTGACTGCATCACGCATGTCCACAAAAATTTAAAGCATTGATAACAAAAATGTATTTTCATTTTGCAAGCAACACAGATGCAACAAGACAATTTGTGCTTATTAATTAGTCTGGCTTTCTGCTCAGACAGACAGCATACACCTTTCCAAACAGACTAGCCTTATGTAGTTTCCCATAAAAAAAGATGTCATTGTATTTATGGCTGAAAATATTTCTAAACAGGCTGCTGTAGTCTTTCTATCAGTTTAAGAGCCTTCTTTCTCTCTCATACCTACTTGTGATTACCAGACACCCCTAAAAGCAGGACTTACTCGCAGGAGGCTAATGCATTGAGAGAGTTATCCATCTTCTCTATAGGGGGAATCAGACCATAGAGTTTAACTTCTTTAGCCTCATTTGGTTTCTCCCCGCTCTTCTCTTCCTGCATACACAAAATATACACAAAACAGTAATTCAATCAACATATGTCCACCTAAAACAAGCACTTGTTTCATACAATTGTTGTTTCTTTTGCTAGGCTCTGTCCCCCACTTACCCATTTGATTATAGCTTCTTTCATGGTGGTTGCCTTGGCCTGCAGACATGACATTAAACATTATACAGTAGGCGAGGCTGTTATTAAATGATGATAGAACAGAATAGGAGAAGGTAACCACGGCCAGCTAGCAACGTCACAATATAAACATTACATCTAAACCCCAACATTTTAAACATGCTGGATCACAACCATTATTAATGCTGGTTATTCATCTCGACACACAAGAGAAAACTGTATTTGACGTCGTTCAGTAAACTAAACATACACAATAAACCAGACTTTATTGAACTGATGTTAGCCAGCTATCAGCTATTCCTAAATTTAGTTTATAGCCAAACCGGCGTGTCTCAGCAGGGATAGGTTGAATGATCGTCTCTGTGGTAACACTTATTAACAGTAATAACTAACCAAACAGCGAGTAAAATAAGCTGAAACTACCCGGACTTACCATGTTGACCGCTGATGTCTGCTCTCGGGCTAACAGCTGCCAGTAGGCTGTGGTTGCTATGGCACCCACAAGCTGCGCCTGCGCACTGTGCGCACTTAAATTTTTTTTGGAGCATTTGTTTGTTTATTCTTTTTGTTCGTTTTGTTTTTTGTTGTTTTTTAATCTACACACAGTAGATAAGTAAAGAAATAACTTGAAAGTATAAATAAACAACTTAGCAAAAAATAAAATAAAATAAAGAAATAATAATTAATAAATAAAATATATTTTAAAATCAAATTAAATTAAATTAAATTAAATTAAATTAAATTACATTAAATTAAATTAAATTAATTTAACCCTCCTGTTATGTTTGTTTCTGAGGTACGGCAATAATGTTCCTGTGTCAATTTGACCCGTGGAGTGTCAGAAACCAAAAAAATCGTCCAAAACTTTTTTGCATCTGATTATTAACTCCAGTACTAACCATTTCAATCAATATTAGTGCAATGATGTTTTTTTTTTATTTCTCACAAATAAAGGATCAATGATTAAAACTTACTCATTTACTCATTTGGACATAAAAAAATGTTATTTACAATTTTTATGTCCACCGAAAAACACACAAAAAAACTATAATTATCCTTGAAATTGATCGTTTGTAAATTTTTTACATTGCATTTTGATTTTATTTTATTTTTTTCATTGGTTGATCTTTATAATTGAACTTGAGACATGTATTATGTTCTGGGTCAAATTGATCCGCTGATTAAAATCAAGACACATGAGTCATGCAGAGAGTATTTATGTTCCCCCCCCCCCACACACACACACACACACACACATACTGAGTGTCCACTCAGTGTGGGTGGAGTTTGCCCACAGGAACAGAAAAGGTTCCCGTCAAAAGTTGTTTGAACACCTGCTTTCTCACAGTTCCCTATAGGGAAATAAAGAGAATAGTGAGAAAGTGAGCTTGTGTGTGTATGGTGTGGTGTGTGTGTGTGTGTGTGTGTGTGTGTGTGTGCGTGGGTGTGTGTGTGTGTGTGTGTGTGTGTGTGTGTGTGTGTGTGTGTGTGTGTGTGTGTGTGTGTGTGTGTGTGTGGTGAAATATGGTTCATAGCTGCAAGGAAACATATAGATTTGGACTTTTTTTTTTTTGTACCTTTTTAACCTTCAACTTGACTGCCAGGTCAAACTGACCCAAACAGTATCTATGTAATATGTAGATGCAAGGGATTGCACGAATGTGTAAAATGAACCATTTTCAATTTATATGTAGAGTGTGCCTATTAAGACGAATAGAAAAAGTTTCATCCAGAAAAAATACTTCCAACTATTTAAAAAAAAAAAAAAAAAAGTAACTTCAATCAGTCAATTTGACCAGCAAATTAACAGGAGGGTTAAATTAAATTAAATTAAATTAAATTAAATTAAATTAAATTAAATTAAATTAAATTAAATTAAATTAATCCCAGAACAGTTCCTCCTGCTGTCAAAAAACATGACTGTTAGCTTAATTGTTCTCTCTAAATTGCCCTAAGGTGATTGTGTTTGCATAGTTGTTTATCTCGTTTGGGCAGGACAAACGACCCTCAACTCCAAACCTGCAAACCTGACAGAAACATGGTTGAATGTCAATGATGAACCAATCATACTAATTGAATCAGCACCTCCCAACTACAATTTTTTTTAAGTGAGAATAGAAAACATAAAAAAGGAGGAGGCGTGGCTTCAATATTTAAGAATATCATAAACTGTAGTAAAATCTCTTTGAGTCATTTCACCTCTTTTGAGTATCTTGGAATTGAGATAAAAGGCCACAAACGAACTTTGACAGCAATTTTATACAAAACTCCAACATAGGTGGAACATTTCTTTACAGATTTGAATGAGCTTCTATCTCTCATATGCATTGATTATGATTGTTTGATAATTGTCGGTGATTTCAACATTCAAGTTGACAACCCCCAAGACAGACGGGCAACAAAGCTCTTTAATATATTAGAGAGTTTTGGTTTAACACAACATGTCAAACAAGCAACACACACTCATGGACACACACTGGACCTGGTTGTCAGTCAGGGTGTGAATATTTCCAATGTCTCTGTAACTGATGTCGCCCTATCGGATCACTTTGCTGTTATCTTTGAAGGTTCTTTATCCATTAACCCACTTGGACAAACAGCTACTCTCACAAAACGTTCCTTCACAGAAAACACAGAAGAAACATTTAATCAAATCTACTCTTCTTCCTCGCCCTTAAGCAATAATGATGTAGATAAGTTGGTAGATGATTTTCAGTGCAAACTTTCAGATATCATTGATTATATTGTCCCCATTAAAGTGAAGGTTGTGTCTGGTAGGAAGAAATCTCCATGGAGAAATGCACAAACAGTTCAATCTTCAAGACAACTCTGCTGTAGGGCCGAACGGAAATGGAGTAACACTCAACTTCACGTTTATTATGAAATCTATAAAGAAAGACAACGCAACTATCACACAACACTAAAACATGCAAGAGAGGCTTTCTTTGCAGATGTCATAAAAAAAATCACTAACAATGCTCGAGCTCTATTTGCTACTGTTGACAGGCTCACAAATCCTCTGATGACGTTGCCACATGAACTTCAATCTAATGCCGCCTACAAGAAGTTTTAAAAATGAAAAAAATCAGAGGATTAATCTGCACATCCACTCCAAAGCCAGAACCAATGCTGCGCCCAAACAAAACAAATGCAGGAAAAATGACCCAATTTCAGCTACTTCATTATAAAACCCTAGAAGAAATTATAAGTCAATTAAGCTCCAGTTTCTGCTGTCTGGATGTCCTACCCACACATTTCTTTAAGAAAGTCCTGCCTGTCGTTGCTAATGATCTGATCCAAATAGTAAACTCATTGCTCCCCCAGGCTTTGAAAACAGCAGTTATCAAACCACTGATAAAAAAAAGAACAATCTGGACAAATCACTACTGCAGAATTACAGGCCGACCTCTGACCTCCCGTTCATCAGCAAAGTTATTGAAAAAGCCGTGTTTAAACAAATAAATAGCTTCCTAACGATAACCAACCTCTTTGACTCCTTCCGGTCTCACCACAGCACGGAGCACGGCCTAGTCAAAGTGTTCAATGACACCCATATAAATACAGACTGGGAGAACCACAGTGCTGGTTCTGTTGGACCTCAGTGCACCATGACATTTTACTGAATCTACTGGAGAGTTTGGTCGGACTCTCCGGTCCAGTGCTCAGCTGGGTTGACTCTTACATAAAGAACGGGGATTTCTTTGTTTCAATTGGAAACTTCTCATCAAAGAGGTCAGAGGTCACATGACCTCTGACTGGAATTCCTGTTTTCTTAAGAGACCTGTCCTCTCCTTGGCCTCTCTGTAGGCAGAGGGGCTTTTTATTTACAATGTCTGTTATGACCTAGAAAGAAGAAGAAACAGACAAATGGATCCCACAAGCTTCCAGCGCAAAGGGAGTGAAGACTTTAGCACCTGGTTGCTGCGGGAGCTTGAGGATGGAGGGGAGGGACCAGGTGTCTTTGTGATTAATTAGACAAAGAAGCGGGGAGATTTGTTTTCATACTGTTTGAACTTTGAACTTCTGTCTGGTCAAAGGAAGGGTTCGATTCCTGCTTTGATGAGTTGGTTATCGTGCAGTGGAAGTGTGTTCAGGGGAGTGTGATCAAAGAAATCTTTCTTTTGTTTGTTTTTACAGTATTTAATGCTAAACGAAACTTGCAAGCTGTAATTAACGCAACTGCATTGGCTAATACTTTGCAACATTTACAAATCGACATGTTTAAGTAGAAAAAAGGGAGACGTTATGAGCCTGTAGTTAAAGTCAGACCATTTATTGAACAGAGCTGACACAGTTGGCAAATTCTTCTCCCGCATCAAACACACACAACCCTCACACATTTCACAACCCCTCACTCTCGAGCTCCCTCTCTCACTCACACACGCACGCACGCTTTTACAAAATAAAACCTACTCGAAATGACATTTAGTGAAAAACAGAAGCAACTATTGGCCAAAACAGACGAATGGAGCTCAAACCCATAACAACATGTAAGGACATCAGATCTTCCAGTGTCACGTGGAGGATTTTCAACAGCAGAAAACACACATTTTGGGGAAATTTTAGCTGTACACCACAAAACAAAACACATTTTGTCATATTATAGACAGACGGTGGCCAACCCATTGCTTCTGGAACAAGCGTAACACTTACGGAGAATAAAAAATATTCACTCAACTGAAAAAGTCTGAAAGTTGAAGGAGTCATGAATGTTCAGAGAGAATTAAAGAATGAGGATGCTCTCCTACACAGAACTGTTTTATTGTCAGCACAAATGAAGTACGAAAATAAAAAAGGAGGTAACAAAGTCATTTAGCCCTCAAGTAAAACTTTTCAACATGCTTTTGTTCTTAATCTTCCATATAGCCAAATCCTCTTGTTCTTCATTCTCATTTTGGTGATTATTCTTGTTGGACATCATCATTTCAGTCCTCAAGTACAAAAAGAATTTAAAAAAAAAATCTAAATCTCTGAAGACAGAGTTTCTACCCAATGCACTTTTATTCCACTCTACCCCACAACCCACAAACGTTAAAGTTCCCGTCACCTCCCGACCTCCAGACCCTTCCCCCAACGCCCGGATCTACTCTCCATTCAGTCCCATCATAGCTCATCATGGGCCGCTTCATCTGCCTTGAGCTTGAACTCTTCTTCCGTTATCTTTCCATCTCCGTTGCGGTCTTGGTTGGAGAACATGTTGTCTATAATGCGATAAGGATCGAAGCCAGGGGCCAGGCGGCCTTTGCCGTCGTTCACCTGCTGCATGATGTAGTCGGTGAACTGCAGAGACGAGGAGGGACGTGTAAAAAAAAAAAAAAAACAGATGGCAAAGAAGAAGTTAAACCTAAAACCTATAAAGGTATACGTTTACGGTACCTCAGAGGGCTCCACTTCTCCATTTTTGTCCTTGTCCATCTCAGCAAAGAGGCCTGGAGGAACTTCGTCATTCCAGATAAACATGTAGCCCTCAGGAAGTCCGTCCTCTATCTCAACCAACTCCACTTCAAACAGCATCACTGCACTCCCTGGAACCTGGTCAGCTGCAAAACACAACATTATCAGAATCCAACCTGACACACACACAAGCCAATTTAAACAGAAAACTCAACCTGAATGGGGCTGCAGTCTAATCATGTAATTGACTAAATGAAATATAAAAATCCATCAACAACAATATTTTTAGTTGACACAAGTCTTCATAATCTTTTCCCCTTTCATCTTCAGAAAAATACAGCTGCTTTCCTCCATATTAATGCAGCTTCAGTCACTGGGTGGCTCTTTTTGCACTACTATTTCAAAGCAAACATGCCGGTCAGAGCATCTGATTACGACCAAACGAAATTACTTCTAAACGTTTGTCAAAGTATTTAAAGTCAGAATTCTTCTACAGTATGGAAGCGCATTAAGATGGGCGACAATAGGAAGTTTGACCATTAAAATTTATATTTTCTATTCTGAGCTACAGCTTCACAGCACCAATTAGACGCCGATGAATCAGGAGAATAAATACTGAAAATTCACTCTGAGCTTAGACAAGTTATCTACCATGTTTGCCCCTTTTCTTCCACCTTTGTCTAATTTGCTGCCTTTTTCTGCTTGCATGCATTAATGTGTAAACTTTAATCTAGTTTATTTCTGTAGATAACAGGAATCTGAAAATAAAACACATTCAAACAAGACAAATTTCTAAATAATATGTACTCTTAAATACTAGTCATTTTAAAATTACTTTCACCTAAAAGGGCAACAGAAAGATTTATTTTTCTTTTAGAGTTGTACTCTGACTAAAGTGAGGCCTGCTTTTCTTTTTTCCGCTTTTTGCTTTAATATTTGATATTCTGAATGCTCTGGGTTTTAAAGTTAAAAGACAAACAATTAAGAGAGGTTATCTTTCTCTTACGAACACTTAATAACAGATTAATAAAAAAAAATTTGTCACCAGAATAAAAAGATGTTGAGAGAGCTGCTGCACAGAAGCTCACATTTCCAAAGTTGTCGGTTTATCGTATCAAACCGACTGGTGCAGGAATATTTTGGTGATTTTTCACAACACTTACTGACTCCCCTCTCTCCATAGGCGAGGTGAGGGGGGATGAGAAGACGTCGTTTCTCTCCCACACACATGTCCATCAGCCCGTCCTCCATGCCCGGGACCACCTGGTTTGCCCCCAGGACAATGTTGTATGTCTTTCCATAACTGTGCCTGAAACAGAGCAGATAAAAAAAAAAAAAAAACAGTTGTAAAGGACGATTATGGGCATATGTGGAAACTCACTGCATTTTCTAATCCTCTAAATTATCTGTCTATAATATAACTACATGCGTGTTAGTTTTTTTCAGTGATTTGTGTGATTTTGCTTCTTTCTTTTATCGCAACCCTCTTTCCATAATGACGATTAATACTAAACTTAAACTTTTGATGTGCCTCTTAAAAAGAGAGATGGTGTTTTGTTCTGTTTTAGCTTCTCTTCATTGGCTGCATGAACAGAATTTAACATTCTCCGTCTCTTATTAAAAGCCCGTAATATCCAAGCTCCATCATACGTCAGAAATCTGCTTGTTTCTTATGTTCCTAACAGAGCACTTTACTCTCAGATTGCAGGTTTACTGCTGGTTCCTACAGTTTCTAAAAGTAGATTGGGACGCAGATTTTTTAGGTTCCAGGTTCCTCGCTTGGGGGTCCCATTTGTAGACACCCTGTCTGCTTTCAAGACTGGGCTTAAAACCTTTCTTTTAACACTACTACGTTTTAATAAAGTTTAGAGTTACACTGGCCTCCTAGGTTATCCTGAGCTCCAGTATCCACAGGTTTAGGCTAATAGAGGACACTTTTTCCTTGCATTCTCCTTCTACTACTTTCCAATTTTCTGCTACTTCAACTTTTTGTTCTCACTCAGTTTTTTGCTTTTTCTTTATTCTCTCCACAGAAGCTACATCTGGTCTGGCATTCGAGGATGACATCAGCTAAGATAATGCCATCATCCACTAATCTTTCTCCTTCTCCTGCTTTTACCTTCAAGAACATCAACAATAATCCTACATCAGTTCATCCGTTTCTTCTTGCACATTCTGCTCTGTTGCAAAAGAAACAGCTGAAACAATCGCCAAAGCAGCAATCTGAGAACGAGTTGGTTTGCTAAAGGCATTCGGCGTTGACTGAAGTAACTACTGCTGTCAAGGTCGCCCAACTGTTTTCCGTCTGGGAAGCAGAGCAAAAAGTCTCTGCAGAAGGTCTAAAGCCAATGAAAGGTCTAAAAGTTCATGGGCTTGTTTTTTTTTTGTGTGTGTGGGGGGGTTGGGTTTGCTCTAAATAAGTTGATTGATTCTTGTGTTTTTGTCAGAATAAAAAAGCGGAAAGGTTAACCTATTCATTTGACTCGTTCAGTTGTATAGATAAACTATTTACTACCAGCCGACTGATATATTTAATAAGATATTATCACTTATGTGAACATTTCATGGTATTTTAATGTTTAATGTTTAATCCAGGTTGGAAGCAGTAGTTCCTTCCCTCTTTTCCGTATCAACGATCTGGGGTCACTTACAGCATTTACCTAACTTCACAGAGTGGAGGATTTCCTCAGACATGTTTAGCAAAGTGAGCACAGATTATTTCTAAATAAAGCACATCATAGCTTTACCGACCGACTTAAACACCGTGCATAAAGTACTTCGGTTTGTCGTGAAACCTGGTTGGGAACGATTGAGATCTAATCAGGACACAACGAAAACGGGTTACAGAAGCCTGGAGGCAACAAGTAATCTTTGGTTTAAATGTACTATTAATTAATATAATGAGTTATGAGATTTTGATGGAAAAGTCAAAGTAGAAAGGTTAAATGGAACTGTGTCGCAACAAGAGGCTAAAGGGGAAAAGAAGAACTGTGAGCATGAAGAAGACAGGAAGTGTTGGAAAATGCAGATGGTTGAGTGCGGATAAGAACTTTAGCAAGAGTATTTCAAAGAAAGAGGAAGTTCAAAATAAAGACTGACAGTTAACCGAAGGCAGCCGACACCTGGAGATGGAAAAATTGTGCAGTGAGGGTTGAGTAAACCGTTGAGGCGTACACAACCAAGATGCAGAAAGTATAAAAGTACATGAGAAGGAAAACCAGGGTTCTTTGTTCCGCAGTGTACGAGTCAAGTCCACACCAAGATGCAGGATCGACGGAGGGCTACGCTCTGAAACCCCTGGAAGGTGAAGACTTCGCACTGCTCAAGAAGGGAACAGGATCCGTTTACCCACAGCCCGGGTTTATGATTTGACAACTGCCCTACTCTCAACCCAAAAGATCTCAACTATCCTGCAGTGGACATGGGGAATAGACAAAGATCACAGAATGATAAGGAACTGAGTCCACGAAGGACACACATCGGTTCAACTTTGGTTCTATTCTGAAGAGGATTCTGCCATGCCAGGACAGGACTCTGACCATGGATATTAAAGTTTCCCCCTGCTAAGATCAACTCAACATCTGTGGACGAGTGGAACTGCATCCCAAAGCCTCACTTATTTAGTTTGATGACACAGTATAGGGACTGGAGGGAGGTGTGATTTCTAAATTTGTTATATATTAATTTCTTGATTTATCGATTGAAGAAGCTGTATGTCATCTTCCCCTGCTACTCAAATGACTGTTTCATTAACTGTAAAGGGTCATAGCTTCTGGATCTGAAGGTAGTTAGAGTCTAGACGCATCTTTCTTGCGCCCAGCTTAAACAGAATGTCCTCTATATTCTCAGTTGTAATAATACTCAGGAGTTAGAGGCTTTTCGGACCCATTAGGCGGAGAGCTGAACAATAGTCAGTCTGCCGGAGTCTGAGTGGAGGTATGGGCGTGGCTGATTATTGGGTAATAACAGGTTGTAAATTTAGGTTTCCTTGCAAGTTTTCAGAAAAGCCTCAACAGGTTTACATACGTGGAGTCGATGGGCGTCCCATCCAGCAGGGTGCCGTTGTAGTGGTATTTGATGAAGTCTCCCTTCTTTGTGCGCTTATCACATTCCTCCGGCTTGTAGGTGACCGTCACCTCGGTGTTATCTGATGGGTTGTGAAAGTCGATCATGTGAACGTCAAATACGAGCACCGCTGAACCGGGAATCTTGGAGCCTGAGGGGAAAAGTGGCAAATATTACACGAAGCGAATACGAAGCGTAAAAAAAGAAGGATGTTTTCAAACACTCGCCTGTGCCCTCCTCTCCATAGCCGAGGTGTGGTGGAATGGTGATGGTTCGTCTCTCGCCGATGCAAACGCCAATGAGACCCTCGTCCATGCCGGCGATGACGAACCCTCGACCCACATACGTGTCGTAGGTGCGATTACGAGAATAACTGGTAAACAGAGAAAGGCGCCGTTGTGAGCACAAATAAAAACAAGAAGTTCTCATCATAGTCAAGAAAGGTGGAAATTATCTTGCCTTAATAAAAAAGAAGAAGAAGCAGGTTTGCCTCACTTCCGACGTATAGCTTCTGCTTTTTGCTCGTTTTTGTTTTTAACACCACTCTCCATTTTTTTTCTAGAACATGTCAAAGAATCTCTTTAACTACTCTTTTTTTTTTTTTTTTTTTTTTTTTTTTTTTTTACTTAATTTTTATTTTGTTTTATAAAGAAAGAAACAGATGAGGAGTGGAGCTCATCCAAGACAAAACAGGTGATGGGTATTTTCCTCGAACCTTCATTAAAAGAACCACAGACAACGTATATGAATTTTATGACCAAGCTTTTGCAAAAGGAGAAGTCTCAGCAAACTGCTCCTCCGAGCCGTTCACTGAGCGTTCTGAAGACCCTCGGTTACAGCTTGTCTTTTATTATCAAGTAAAAATAGGGAGGAAAGTGTTGAGAAAATAAATTTGAAATAAGCTAGTTTTAAAACTTAACATGTCTTGATTCAAATGGCCTAATTGTGGTTTTGAAATTAGTAATGTATTCTGGATTAGTGACCTTTAATTTACCTGTAGTGACAGCAGATGGTTTGCTAGGATCGTTTGAACTGCCTTTTGTCTGTGTGGGAAAACAATACAGTGGAAGTTGTAGCTTTTCACACTCATCTGTGAAAAGCCGTAAACACGGCAGGGGTTTCTGGCTTCAGATAAAGGGTCAGAGATAGCTCCAGGTTGGATGAGCAAAGATACGCCTTATTTGAATAAATTAAAGATAAGAATACGCCTTTTACTATAAAACTTTCTACACAGAAGTAACAAATCAGATTTTGCTCTTGCAACTTCTCCAAAGACGTCTTTGCTTTTTGTTTGTCATTTCCATCTTTTGTCTTTTTCTCTCTCAGGTAAATTCATGTGTTGTTTGTGCTCTGAGGTTTCTGATGTTATGTGATGTGTTTGTCTGGTCATAGTATGCATCTGTCTTGAATAAATGCTGATTATTGTGACGCCGTTACCTCTGTGTGATCTCAGTCTTTGCGCACAGCATTTTTCTGAACCCGGGCATAAGAGAGGATTTAACGAGTCAAAAGGTTTTTAAAGTTGAAGAATTTTTCCTCTCTTAACAAAAGGTAAGGAAGACAACAGAGACAAAAAATATTACTGCACACAGACAATTCCTAAAATAGGGAGTATTCCGGTTGGTAAGGAGGCACCTGTGGAAAGTAATTTAAGGTCTGGGAAACACACAGATAACTGTTTCACATGAAGACGAACAGGCAGATGGGGCCTCCAGGTCAGTTTATACACACATAAGGAAGAGAACACTTTAAACTGAAAATCACAATAATACTGAATGTTGATTAACTATTGATTAACATTAGACTGAATATGAACTAAAGTAATAACAAAATGATAATACCAAAAAATCTCTAACAACAGGCACTGTAATTTTCAGCAATACCAGCAGAGTCATAAAAGGGAAATATTACTATCTCCAAGACACAGGCTCTTGTGTGTAGCAGAGCCGTTTCTGATTCTCGCAGGGTTACTGTCACGGGCCTCCTTTAGTGGAAGTTTAAAGGTCACCGTCTCCATGTACTTAATTAAGTGAATGACATGTAGGAGAAGCTTCAAAGTAGGAGGATTTGGCTTGAAGCAGGTATTCGTTTTTTGCTCTTGTGTTTTTCTTCTGAAACCAGGACCAGTTTGAAAAAGCAACCAATAAGTGGTTGCTTATTCTGGCCAGAAGGAAACGGATGCGCCGAGTTGAGGAAATCCTCTTGTTTGTTGTGTGATAATTTAACCTTTGTATTTTAGCCACGCTTTCCACAAGTGAGAAAGTGATAAATAACTCTTTACCCAAGAAGAACAAAACAGGAGTTGCTGCTTCTGCAGAGGAGTGTCTCAGTAGACAGATTACAGACCGTTTCCTTTGTTACACACACCTCTTTGTGCAACATGCTCCAACTACAGGGTTGTGGGCGACCAGCAGTGGTTGCACTCAAAACACAGATTGCTTTGAAGTAGCATATAAGCAATAAGTATTCAGTTTGGGCAGGTGGAGAATAAACGTAGCCAAGCAAAAAGCAATGCAGAGATGATGAAGTGTAATAATAAATTTTCTGTTTCACTGGTCAGAAACTAAAACACAGAAGACTCTCAGGAGAAAAGTTGTTAGAATCTGTAAAATATTTGAGATTGTTTGGAGCTTCACCTCGGTTCAGGACAACAACCCCAAATGTACAGACAGACAAACAATCTCAAGTAGATAAAGGTAAGTCGTATATTTTAATAAAATTCCATCATAAATACAACTAAGAACTTGTGGCAAATCTTGAAAGCTGATGTTTACAGCTGATTTCCATCCGGTCTGACTCGGGCTCAGCTTTTTTTGCAGAGAAAAACTTTCAGTCTCTGGATGTGTAAAGATGGGAGAAACAGACCCCCAAAAAACTTGCAGTTAAAGTTTTCAGAAAGTTTCCACCAAACTTTCCGGTAGAAATTACATGTCACACGTTTAAGACAGTAATTTGTAGGGGGGGGCAGGGGGGGGGACATGCATAGTTTTTCAACAACTTCATGCACTTCTTTGTGATAATTTATATTAAAGTTTGTGGTCATAACACGAGAAAATGTAGTAAATTTAAAGGGGTTTAAACACTTTCTTAAAGCAAGGCATTTTCTGCATTGACTCACAGAACTGTGCAATGACCGAGGTCAAAGGAAAAAAAAAGAAAAAAGAAAAAAAGATGAGAACCAAAGTCAGGGCAGGGACAAAGATGTGCAAAAAGACAATAAAAGTCTTAAATCTTTAGCTTAAAACATAAAATCAGTTTGATCTCATCTATGAGTTTAGACAGCACTTCTTATATAAATTAAGCCATACAGGATGAGCAAAAATAAATGAAGGCATCCAGTGTTATGTAATTAAATTAACTTTTAAGTTTCGTTTCATCCTAAACTTCAAGCATTTCCAAAGCACAGTGCAATGCTGCCACCATGAGGCCTTTAGAGGAACAGCACATGTTAGACTGTTGGGACAGCAAACTAATCCTGTGGCAGAAGACGGGGGAAAAATACAAACCTGGAATCAAAAAACGTCCCATCCAGGAGGCTGCCGTTGTAGTGGTAGCGCACAAAGTCCCCCACCTCCGTCTTCCTCACGCAGGACTCGGGAACGATTTGATTAGTGACCGCGACTCCGTCTCTGGGGTTATGAAGGTCCAAGAGGACGACGTCAAACACCAGAGACGCCTGTCCCGGGATGTCGCTACCTGAGGGTGAAAATGACAACAACAACAAATAAAACACACAAGTATTGTTAATGATTCTGCTGAACTTTCCAGAATGGGGAAATACTTGTGTTCATTTTAAATTTGTCAAAAAAAAAAACAACAACTCACCACCGGTTGTTTTTATGCTATAAAAATACAAATAAACAAGCAAACACATAACACAACAACTTTTGCTAATTATATGAATGTGTTTTTATCAATTATTAATTCGTTTATTTACTTATTGTGTCTATGTGTGACAATTTGTTCTGTTGGGATAAGTTGGCTAGATGTGAAAAATGTGGCATTAAGCATTTAATGTGCAAGGAAGGCCTGAAGGTGGCAGCATTGCTCTGTGCTTAGGAAATGTTTGAAGTAATTAGAGACGTAAATCTGCAATTAATTAAGAAATACGAGTTATTCATGCAACATTTTAAGTGGTCTGCAAATGTGTCTGCAGTGTTTTTGATTGATGTTAACAATAATCCATATTAGTTTGTCTTTGAGGCTTTCAAGTCATAAAGAAACTTGCAAACGGGGAGAAAAAAGGCTAAAAGTCAAGAACACTGACCGTCTCCGTTCTCGCCGTAGCCGAGTGACGGCGGCATCGTGATGATGCGCCGCTCGCCAACGCACATTCCCAGAAGTCCCTGGTCCATGCCGGCGATGAGCCACCCGATCCCAACGTACGTGTCATAGGTACGCATGCGAGTGTGACTGCGACAAAAAAAGAGAGGAACGTGAAGTTGCATCGTCATATTTATGCGATTTGTTCTTAAAAATAATCAAAAATCAGCAGAGCACGGAGGCCACACCTGGAGTCAAAGAGCGTCCCGTCCAGCAGGGTGCCGTTGTAGTGGTAGCGCACAAAGTCAGACACCTCCACCTTTCTGGAGCAGGCAGGAGGAGTGTGGTAGGTGTTGATCTGGACGCCATCGTCGGGGTTCCACACGTCCAGCAGCAGAACATCAAAATGGAGGATGGCGTCCGGAGGGATGATGTCACCTGAAGAGGAGATCAGATCCGGTGATTGGTGTTCGACACAAAGACGGCGCTGGACCAGTTTCACACAATCTGATGATGAGGCGTTTGCTTGTCTTTCGCTGCCTGCTTTGTTTTCCAATTTCACTTAGTTCATGCAGCAAGCAGCAACATAGCATATATTTATGTTTGTAGCTAAATCTAGAGGAACTCTATGAAATAAACAGCTATGAGTTGTTGTTTTTAAGCATGATGCTCCAAGTTTTCTTTGTTTCTTTTTAAAGGGGCGATATGTATTTTCCAGACACATATTGCCATTTTATGGCACAATTAAGCAACTGTGTTATCTTCAGTTGTTGCATTTATATCCAAAATAGCTTAAAAAAAAGTCTGTGCCAATTGGTCCTCCATTATGCTGTTTACAGATGTTCTTAGGATTGTTGGACTGAGAAGTGGTTTGTATAGCTAGCTCAGTCATTCCATCAAATGTTTGCCAAATGCTGCTGCCGCTAGTTTGGAGGAGCCGAGATTAAAGGATTTCTCAAACATGCATAGAAGAATCAAAGCAACACTCCACTAGTCCTTGAAACGCGCATCCAATGTTCAATTTTCAACACCAACACTCGTCTTTTCTCTCTGTCCATTTCTTGTATGAATATTGACAACTAATGCCACTCCAGCACTTTTCCTATAAATAAGAAAAAAACTAATGAAAAAGTCTCAGATTGGGTAAAATAAATCAAAGTCACTTCAAGAATGTCGGCCCTCATTCCTCTGTGTGCAGGATCAACAAAAGGCTTCAACCTCGAGAAGTGCTAAAACTTTAATCTGCCACCTGAGGACAGAATCCAGCATGATTTTCTCAGCCACTCAGGAGAACAACGAACAATAACAATTTGCGTGGCACAGGTGGGGCGGACGAAACATGGCTGGTAATTTGTTTGGAAAACCTGAGAGGGTCGTTTTCCTAAATGAATTAGAGCCGATGCTTCATGTCTCCTCTGCAGTTAAAGAATTGTGTCTGACGTCACGCCCGTTAAACCTTTGCTGGTGAGTTTGCAGTCTGTGTCGCCTCTTAAAAGTCTCTCATTTCTGATCTCTCTCTCTCTGTCTGTTTCTTCCTCCCCTTTGTCTCCCAGTAACAGACTGGGGAAGACACGGCCCCAGGTCTAACAAGCCCACACATGACCCCCCCGTATCTTCCTCTCTTATTATCCAAGCGCCTGATGCCAACACATGCATCAAATGACAAAGCGGGCTCCACATGTAAGCAGTGCTTTATTATTGTAATGGCAAGCAAGAAAGGCCACAAAGACACAGTGTGAACAGTAGAGGTCGTCTACAACTCTGGCACAAAGCAGCTTTCTGGTCTGCGACGACTCTGTGACATCACACTGCGTGGACGTTCAGGAAATGTCAACTTCCTGTTTGCTCTAAGATCATCCAAATCAACAGTATCAGCTTCAGATTTGCGTGATCCAGCTCGGATGAGTTGGACCAACGCTGTGTATTTGATCATTTCCGGTGGAGAACAAAAAGCAGTGTTCAAATGACGATTTCAATTGTTAAGGGAGAAATGCGGTCAAAGCCAATCTGGCTCTAAAGCAATGAAAGTAATCGTTCATTTATTATTACAAAGTCTGGAAATCTGAGCTGAGATTCAGTGACTACACACCGACCTGACTGATGTAAAATCAACAACCTGCCTCACAAAATAAAAAAAGGCTAAATTATTTCGATAAAGTCTCCAAAGGGTTATGCAGTTATTTCAGAGGATTCCGGCAAACCACAGTGAGAGGCGCTTTCCACAAACTGGGAAAACATTTCTTTTAAGATGTGCATCTGGATACATCTGGGATAAAAGCAACACCGTTCACAAAAAGATCACATTGAGAGTCAAACATGTTGATAGTGTGATGATCTGGTGCCGATATGGCTCTTCAGGACCTGGACGACTAGGTGTAAATATTGAAACCATGAATTAGCTTTTGTGACCTTAAACTGAAGAGTACTTGGGTAAAGTGCACCATCAAGCCTACCTCCAAATGGTTCAGAAAGGAAAACCATTCAGATTTAGGAGTCGTCTATTCAGTAGGGACTTAACTTCAACTGAGGGATGACTTTAAATAGGCCATTTATGAACAATAACCCTGTGCTCATAAGGTTTAAATGGGAATTACTTTCTCACAAAGGTCCACTATAGTTTGGATAGCTCGGTTATTCAAATAAAATGCTTTTTTTCCCCCTCTTCAACTAAGCTATCTTTGTCTGATATAAAAAATTGGGTTTCATACATGAAATGAGAAGAAATCCGTAAAGCTGCTCATACCATATCCTTGTTTTCCGTAGGCGAGGTGAGGAGGGATCTTGACCAGGCTCCTCTCGTTGACACACATTCCCACCAGGGCTTTGTCCATGCCGTCAATCAGCTGCTTTTTGCCAACAAACACGTTGTAGGTGCTGCCGCGATCGTAGCTGAAACAAAAACACACCCAGGTTAGAAAGACTACAATGAATTTCATGTTTAAAACTCAACTTAGGAGTTAAAGCCTTTTGAAACGACTAAAAACCTAAATTTTAAAAAAAGAACGACATTAATGCATATCATATTCATATTTTAGCATCTTAGCTGTTTGCTGTGTCTAATGATAACAGACAGAGGAAAGTAAGAACTTTAAATTGAGGATTGAGGAGAATATTACTAAAAAAACTCAATATATGTGAATCTGCAGAAGAATTATAGTCTGGGAACCTGTACTAGAAATTTCTCCTGATATGAGTTTTTCTGACCTCTGGTTCTGGTTTCCTGCTTGTAATTAGTTAGGTGTCTTCATCATGGAGGAGATTTGACTTTAGTCACAAAAGTCAAATGTACTTTTGTGAATAAGTCATGTCATGCAGCCACAAGCTTCAACATGTATCATTTGATTTTTTTTTCATGGTAAACCAACACAAAGTAGGGCGTAATTATGGAGTGGAAGGAAAACGAGACACAGTTTCAACTTTATAAGAAAATAAAGCCAACTTCAATTATGGTCTCATTTGCCCAGAGGACCTACTTTAACATAGTTGTTGAATTTTTTTGTTTTACAAAAACAAAACCATTCTTTCCGATTCTTCCAACAGTCCAGATTTCTGGAGTGCACAAGTGTCATGGATCTCTTCAGTTTCCTCTTGCTGCTTGGTGGATAGCGATAAATATATTTTTTTAAATGTTTGCACTTTTAGCATTTCCTTTTCAGTTTTATTTGAACAACTGAATAGAAACAGATTTCCAGTGCTTGGGATATTTATCTTCAAGATCCCAATTGTTCACTAATGTTTTCTAGCAAACATCTGAAGCCTTCACAGAACAGTTGGATTTACACTGATGTCAAATTATACAATGGCAGACTTTTTTTTTTTTAGAGGTGTCAGAGTAAAGGAGGTTGAAAAAAATCACTCCACGTTTCTCATAATTTGTCGGTCCAGAATAGTGAGGAAAAATGTACAATTTCTCCTTCCACTTCACAATTATGGAGAACTTTGTGTTGGTCCATCGTGAACTCCCAATGGAGTACACTGAAGTTTAATGTGACAAAATGTGGAAAAGTTTGCAGTGGCTATGCGATTAAAATCATCTGTATCCTGGTGTAAAAACATAACTCCTATCTGATTAGGTTGCTTTGCACTAGAACTTTTCAAAACTCTTTGGAGCCTCTGGACTTCTCATTCAAGCCCCACTCTGCCTGCGTGGCTCACCCGGGCGAACCAAATCGCGCACTTTTTACGCATCACGCACGGTGTTTGCACTGTGTCGCTCATCTGCGCTGCACACGGCTTGAATGAGACTCTCGGCAATCAAGTAAAACCCACCTGGAGTCGAACTTCTTCCCGTCAGGAAACGTGCCAATGTAGTGGTACCTGACGAAGTCCCCAACTTTGACTGCGCGGACGCATTGCTCTGGCTCGAAGGTTTTTTCTACGAGGATGTCGTCTAACGGGACCGGAGGCGCGTTGCAGGCGGCGAACGTCACTAGGAGCGACAGAGACAACATTCCCAGCGCACACTTGATCATTTTCCCCCCTCCACTAAACTTTCCTAAGATTGCAAATAAGTGTGGTGAAGCCCTGTAATCTGTGCACGGCGGCTGCTACCTGCTCCCCATGTACTTTGGCTTCCTCTACTGATTTGGGAAGAAGTCCTGCCCCTGATCCCAGCGTAGGAAGAGTCAATTTGTTGAGCACACGCAACACTTCCGGTTATGATTAGGACAGCTCGTCCTCAATTGAACAGTAAAATTCAAAGTGTAAGGCATTACACGCAAATACATTCAAGTCGAACACGTGATCGCGTGTGTGCGTAATCTTCACACGCGTGTAACAATCAGTTTTCAGCTCGGTGACTCCGCTCTTAATTTGAAAGCAGATGGATCATTTCCTGCGAGTTTTCAACTCTGTTGGACAACGTTGACCCTGTCGGTACCGAGTGGGATAGTTTGGGGCTCCACGTATTGCTCCTGCGCAGTGAAGCCGTACAGACACGTCAACGTGGTACCGTAGGGTTCTCCACACACACACACACGCACACGCAGACACACACAGAGGCACATCCTCTGCCTCACATAGCCGAAAAGTTTGTGGCCGTGGCTCTTAATTATGCTGAGGTTGAGACAATGAGCAGGTCGTGTTGAATTTTTTTACTTTGAATGCTGCCTTTCAGGGGATTCTCGGTCCCTTTTTTTGGGTGGGGTGGGGGGTTGCTTATGTAGAGCAAACCAGGAATGTTCCAACGTGGCAGTGGGAGTGGGAGGGACACTCTCACCAGGGGTTCAATTAGAAGTAAGAGGGAGAAGACAGGTTAAAAAGTAAAAAAAAAAAAAAAAAAAACTTTTTCCTTAAAAATATGTCGCGGGCTTTACCCTTCAGCTTTTAAAAGAATAATAAATTGTCATTAGCTTCCCTTTTAAAGAGAACGTCACAGTACGCTGCAAAAAAATAGGTTCAGTTTATCATGTTTTAACTTGAAGTTTTACGAGAACACAAGTCAGCGGTGATTTTAACTGTGATTTCATGGGAGGAGCCGCTCGGGGTATGGCAAGCCGTTAGTGGAAATATTCCATATCCTTGATTACTCCTGTCTAGAGTGTGCAAATTGGGGTGGAGAGTAAAATGTGGGCGGAGTTTAACAGATGACTCAAATGGTTGACTTCGCCCACGATTCAGATTCTTGTGGTCTTCCAGCTCAAAGAAGTTGCATGTCACATTAAAAACTTGGCCTTGTACTAATTTGATCATTCATATTCCCAAGAAACCCAAATGAAGTTTGATTTTTTTTTTTTAAAGTTTGTGATTAAAATCAAAACAAACCCCCAAGGGATTGTTGGGGGTACCAATTGTGCTACCTTGGATTTTGTTAACAAAATAATAATTTCTTTACATGATTTTTGCATGATTCCTTAATAATTTCTAAATTAATCTTACAAAAGTAATTAATCACCTGTATTTTTTATTTAGCTAATTTATAGGTTTTTTAAATAAAAAAAAATAAACCTCCCCATCTACAAGTCTTCTACTCTATATTGCAAATATATACTAATTATAAGATGCCTGTACCCAAGGTAAACAGGGTATAGAACAGCTTGAACTTGGATATAATTATAATTGTATTAATTATATTAGTTATAAGTGATACTAAAACCCCTGATCAGACCAAAATACTAGAGCTACTGCCTACCAATAGGTCACATTTACTGGAATCACAGAACCAAATTTTCTTACATCAGATGCTCAGGTTAAAGACAAACACTTTAAATCACTAATTGACCCTGATCGGAGAGTAGGAACTGAAACATAATATGTACGTCAGCAACTTTCTGAAGGATGTGGATTATTTACACAAACAGCTTGCCATACATGGCAGCCCCCCCTGCTGGACCCTGCTGATCCTGCCCCGCGCCCTGGGGAGGTTTCAAGCTTTGTCCGGATACGTGGAGGAAAGTAAGGCGGTCTCAGAATCAGTCCTGAATAACCTCTGCCAGCTCAAACTTTTTCCCTTTTAGTTTTTTTTTTGTTTGTTTTTTTGTGTGTAGACAAAAATGGCTCCCTCCACACCTTCCCACCTCTTCTCTCTGTGTTTGCTCGCCGTTTTCGTCTCGGCGGTGAACTCTCAGTACGAAAAGTACAGCTTCAGGAGCTTCCCCAGACACGAGCTGATGCCCCTGGAGTCCGCCTACAAGTACGGGCTGGACCAGTACACGGCGGAGAAGTGGCAGGAAACGGTGGAGTACCTGGAGGTGTCGCTGCGCCTCTACCGCCTGCTGCGGGACAGCGAGGCCTTCTGCAACCTGAACTGCAGCTCCGTGCGGCTGGACGACGAGCAGAAGTTTGCGGACTTTCCGGAGCTGCGGGCATTCGGGAACGTGATGAAGAGGGCGCAGTGCCTGAAGCGCTGCAAGCAGGGGCTGCCAGCTTTCAGACAGAGCTTACCCAGTAGAGACACCATCGATGAGTTTGATCGGAGAGAGCCCTACAAATACCTGCAGTATGCCTACTTTAAAGTAAGGCTGACTTGTGACTAGTTTACTGTTAAGCTTGCCTTTGTATTGCCTGATTTATTTGCCTAAAATCATGAAATAATATCTTTTCTTACTTAATTTTCATCTTTGTGTTACAGTCTAACAACCTGGCCAAAGCTGTGTCTGCTGCTCACACCTTTCTGCTGAAACACCCGGATGATGAGATGATGCAGAAGAACATGGCTTATTACAAGAGTCTACCTGGAGCTGAAGAACATCTAAAAGATCTGGAGACCAAATCCTATGAGGTGCATGCAACAATTCTGACATTATTGGTCTGATTTTTTTTTTTTATTTTAGCATTTGGTGTATGTTTGGCATAATATGCTCACCAAATGTCGCTCAAAAACAACAAAACTGCTTTAATGGAGTGACAAATAAGGAGGGTGAAGCAAAGTACCGGGATGTGTTGGCATAATTTATAAGGTCATTTGAAAAATAAGGAAGATGACTAATAACTAATGGTTTTCTTAGTCAGAACACAGTTGTCATAAAGACCAAAACTGACATCGTTCATAGATCAACAAGTTTAACAAAGACCTGAATGTTATATTATTATTTTTTTCAAATGTTTCAAAAACTGTTACAAGTGAGCCAGATTTTATTGCAGACTTGCATTAACAGAGAAAATCAAATCTTAATGCTAAATTTTGGAATTTAGATTATCTTTTAAGATCACATAAAAACAAATCGGCCATTGATGGTGAAGCATGGCAGTGGCTCTGTTATGCAGTGGGGCACTAGATGCAACAAAGAAATGATTAAGAGAGCATTTTCCACTGTTTGGTTAGAAAACAGGAGGTTATTCATGGTTATTAACTTAAAAAGTAAAGTATAAATGATAAAATAATACAGGTACTTTAATTTTAGAGAAATTATCAAGGGTGTGGTATTTGTTATTAAAAGGGATTACTTATTTATGTAGATTTTTTTTTCATCCTCGCTGAATAAATAAACTGAAATGTAATTTCAATATTTAGTATTTCAGCGTGAGATTATGCTACTGCAATAAAAAATGGTTTTGTTTATGGCTTTTAACACGTCTTTACCAATAAGAGTGAAAGAGACTAAATCACAGAAACGAAAATAAATGTGCATCTATTGAACCAGAAAAATGAGTTGAACAAGTAACTGTATTTTCCGGTATTGGATGTCAGTAATTTAGACTGTAACTATGAAACAGAAAGGCTGTTTAAACGCGAAGCCGTCTGATCGCTGAAGGTGCGTCCGGCCCAAACCCACGAGCCGTATTACTGGCTCTGTGGGCTTGTAGGATGTGGTTTCCAGGCCAAACGGGCCTCCCTGGTATTATGAGCTTCAATAGCCGACTGAATACGCAGATAAGTGGAGGCTTCGTTTAATTTTACTCCTTAGGAGCAACGAAGGGACTCTTGAAATGCTTGTACATAATGCCGCATCGCATCATGACTGCGTGTCTCCTTTTTTTCCAGACTTTATTTGTGCGCGCCGTGAAGGCGTACAACGGCGATAACTTCCGGACGTCGGTGTCGGACATGGAGCTGGCACTGAGGGACTTCTTCAAGGTCTACGACGAGTGTCTGGCTGCGTCCGAGGGTCCGAGACACGTCAAAGAGTTTAAAGATTTCTACGCCTCCATAGCTGGTTGGTTCATCCTCGTCTGTCAGAGCTGGTTTTCTGAACACGTTTAAACGTCACCGTCTTAAAGTTTTTTTTGTTGTTGTTGTTGTTTTTTAGACCACTACACTGAAGTCCTTGAGAGAAAGGTGATGTGTGAAAGCGACCTGACACCCGTAGTCGGAGGCTTCGTCGTCGACAAGTTCGTGGCGACGATGTATCACTACCTGCAGTTTGCCTATTATAAACGTGAGCAGACGCAGCATCCAGGGCTCACGGCGTTTACGAAAACTAGTCAACTGCAGCTGATCATTTTCATGTTTTCCCCAGTGAATGACCTGAAGAACGCGGTGCCATGTGCAACCAGCTACGTTCTGTTTGACCCCAACGATGAGGTCATGAACAACAACGTGGCCTACTACAAGTACCACAGAAACAAGTGGGATCTGACGGAGGAGGACTTCCTCCCCAGAGCAGTGAGTAACATCCCTTTTCTTTTATTCCATATTTTATTACACAGGTACAATCTATGCTTGCAACTGAAATGTTCACAAGCAAAAAATAATAAATAAATAAAGAAGAAGAAGCAAATGTGAATGAATATCTATATTTTTTTTTTGTTTTTTGCATGGAAAATGTTTCTCCTATTTACCTGAAAAGTTAAAATCTCAAATAAGATTTGGAAAATTATTTTCTGGTTTGAGTTTTTACGCTTTTAGAAACTTTTGTTTAAAGCAAAATTAAACGTATGCCAGAAAATAAAACCCTTATGTCTGATCTGTTGCACACATGTGGATGAAAACCTCCAGATTTAAAAATAAATAGTTTGTTGACACGATATTAGTAAAGGAGGTTGTCCAAACTAATGCAACACAAACTATCTAAACAGTTTGTGTAAAGAAACTAAAAATAAATAAATGTTACAGTTTGCATACTTTATGTAATAAATTACTTACTCTTATTCAAATATCTAACTATTTATACTAAAAGAGCTAGAAGGTAATCAATCATATAATTTCAATTGTACATTAAAAATGGAAGTAAAAAAAGTTATGATCAGTTTTCCAGGAAAAGGTGAAATTACAAAAATAATATTTTAAAGTTTATTTTTATCAGTCTTTTTATAGTTATGAATAATTCATCATTACATTGTTTGAGCTAATACAAATGGTGTTAATATGATTATATTATATTATATTATACAGTGATGTTTAACAACTATATTTTATGCAGGGATAAGTTTTACTATTAATTTATGATTTATACCTATACTGATAAAGTTTAGTTGTAAATAAACTGCACATTTGCATAATAACATTTAAAAAAAAAATTTTAGCTATATAGTATTTGGAGTTTCTTGTGACTTTTTGAAAAATTAAAAATATGTGTTTTTAAGCAGCTGAACCTTTTTTTTTCCTTTTTTTTCTTTTTTTTTTAAAGTCCTTCTCAGTGGTTTTGTGAACATATTTGTTTCTGGGTGTGTGCTGCAGGAGGCAGTGCGGTACTACAATCAAACCACCCTGCAGCTGCAGATGCTGGAGTTTGCAAAGCAACGCCTTATGAGCGACGATGAGGTGTGTGTCTGTGCTTACGTATTTCTGGGATCCCTCATTTCTGGACATTTGGGGACAAATAAAAGGAACATTAAACATTTTCTATGTATTTCTGATTAAATATGCTTAAAAAATGTAAACATCTAGGACTGGGTTGTTGGTTTCTCTCATAGTTTCGATCAAAGTGTTATTTAGAAAAAGAAATTGGATAATTGAGTCATGTCACATGACCCCCCCTGCAAGATACTGTAGGTTCACCAGGCTGCAATACCACCGACAGACATGTGGGGGCAGCATGACGCTAATCTAACTTGTGCTATTTTGAAGAATCTCACTAAGTATTTCATATGTTTTATGTTGTAAATCAAATTTAGTTCTAGACATAAATCTCCTTAGCAATAAAATATATGAGAGTTTCTGCTTTGAAATGAAACGTAATCTTTTAATCTGATCTGGTGTATTTGTGTTCGCAGGGAGAAGTGGTGGAGTTTATAGACGAGTTTCTGGACGAGGACCAATAGCACACATGGAAACACTCCAAAATACTCAATTAGAAATGACTAAACACTCCATTAGTCTGTATTTATTTGAATACTGCGTTTTTTTTTAATTTAACATTTTGGTTTTACCTCCACCTCTAAAGCACCAGTTGCGTTTGTAATTTGTCATTTTGTGCAGCAAGTATCCAGTTTTACTGTCTTCTGAATTCATTCAATGCTGTGAATGGTGTTGTTTTTTTATGACAATAAACAAAGTTTCTGGAGTTTTTTCTTCCATCACTTCCATGTTTAGATGCTAGGTGTAAGGATGTTGATATTTTCCTTGATATATTTGTTGCTTAAAAGGAAGAAAAAGCTAAAATAGATACTCATTAAAATCTAAACGAGAAATCCAGAATATATTTAGACAAAGTCCAAAGAATTATTTTTAGTGTCCATGCTTAAAATAATTACCTTGGTAGATTAATTAATGAACTAATTCTCCGTTCCAGCCCAGAGATTCTTTTTTTTTTTTTTCACTTGAGCTTTAATTAAAAAGGAAAAAGTCACGAAAAAGCTGTGGAGAGCGTAATGAAGAGCTGAGAGAGACATTCAGAGAGAACACTGAGTTGGTTATTAATGTGTGAACATTGAGTCTCTGTGCAGTTTGTCTCACAGTGGTGTTAGAAACCCACTGGGAAACATCCCCCCTGTGTCACCGCCTGTCTGCATTCTCGCTCTCTTCTGTCTCTTTTACTGCCTTTCTTTCACCACTGACCGCATTTCACCGTCTAATCGTGCACCTTTTTTTATTGCACTGAACGGTTGTGATTAATTAGAAAAAGTTGACTGCAAATAATTGCACCTGCTGTGTCACGAACAGATGCAAGCGTGATTATCAGAGAGCAAGGCGTCAGGAAGCAGAGTTAACATGATTTGCAGTGTCTTAATAAAGTATTTATAACCCTTTCAAGAGCAAACAGTCGCGTAATTTATTGGGATCTTTTCTGACAGACAAATTAAATAATACGTAATAAACAAAAATCTGATTTTCAGCCCTAGTCAACTCTAACTAAAATCCTCAGACTTGATCTCACGATGTATCCAGCTTTTTGTGGATTAAATTAACCACACGGCAACGTAAAAACCACAGCAAAACATGTTGCAAAAGGAGCTTTGGTCAGATGAAAAGTCAACTGTAATGAAGTTATTTATGTAAACGCAACGGCACAGTCAAAGGTTGAACCTTAATCCGTGTGAGAATTTGTGGCAATACTTTACATAAGCTAATCAAAAGTTCGACTTAACTAAATTACTTCAATTGGTTTACGAGTAATTTAACAATTGAACTTTGACTTTGACTAACTTGGATAAATGTAATTCGGTCATTTGTAACCAATTGAAGTGATTTAATTTGGATCACGCGTTCTCTTTTTAAATGTACAAAGTGCTGACTTGAGAGGACTGAACATAAAAGCATGCCACACTTTTCAGGTTTTTATTTAGAAAGATTTTTAAAACCATCAATCAGTTTTTTTTTTTTCCACTTTACTATCAAATGATATCTTGATAAAATACATAGTTTGTGGCTGTAACATGACAAAATGTGAAAAAGTGGTTATGAATATATTACACAGTAAAAAATGCTGGGTTATTTTCATAACCCAATTTCTGGGTTGAAGCTGTTGGGTCATAGGTTGGGTTAGTTTGACCAAATATTGGGTCAAAATTCATAACTCATGAGTTGGGTCAGAAATTTATCGGAAGTCTACATCTTGCACACTTCTGTTGGGCCAGGAGTTGGGTAGATTTACCCAAACGGTTGGGTTAAAGATGAAACTTGGAAGAAGCCACGCCCCTCTTCACAATCCTCCATTTTCAACATGACTGAGAACGTTGCATATCGGACTTCTCCTCTACTTTGAAATAAGACATGGTAAGTAAAAAGAAGATAAAGTTTCAACGTTAATAGAATTTTATACATAAATTGAATTTATTTCAAACATGTTTGATATTTATTTTTATGGTTATTTGAAATGTTTATTACGGTAGGTTGCTCTGACAAAGAGCTTCGGTGTTGCTACAACACGGATGTTGGGGAAAAATGGATGAAGGGGAAGGGCACAATTTGTCAAGTAAATTAAATTCAGTTTTTAATATAACCTCAATCATATTTGTTCGTAACTTAACATAGTCAAATTTTTAAAAATCGATTTAGTTTTAAAAGAAAATGTAGTTGACGGTTTGTCCCCTGATTTTTGCAATATGCGCGCGCATCCTCAGCGGGCTGAGGCTACGTGTTCGAACACCAGCAGTAATGGCGGAGGAGAGAGAGCAGAGCTTTAATAATGTGGGTATATTATGCTTTTTGAAAATAAAATAACTTTTGCAAAGTTATTAGGCGATAAATTAGTTGTGTAAACCTGAATTATGCGCTTGGTTTATTAACATATAGCTTAATTACAAACATGCTCGGACGTGTTCGGACTTATCGCTTCCCTCCAGCCGCCGGCTCGTCTCGCCCGCTCCGTCAGTTGACCGGGCGGAGCGGCTCGTTAAGCCGAGAGAGAACGACCGTCTCCCGGCACATTGCTTTCAAACTCCCGCTGGTTTTCGGCAACGAATTAAAAGCAAAACTAATACAATATCTAATGTTAATGTTTGCTCATTTTATTATTATTGTTACTATTAATTACAAATACATTTATTTAAAGTTGGTGCTGAAAGTTATTCAGCACTAAGTTTGTGTTAAGTTTTACTTCTAAATTAAATTATATGTGTCATTTTATTTTATTAAGTGCTATATTTATTTTTAGGAACATAAAATTACTCTGAACATTTGAAATTGATGGCTAATTACAAGTTATTTGCAGTGGTGACAGCTATAAGATTTAATTCAGTCATTCTTAAAGTTTGATTTGTGATTTTCTTTTCTGATAGATTTTGTAATTTTACATCCAGGATCTTCAGGAGAATTAAGCGAAACCCAAACTCCTCGTTCTCAAGGAAGACATTCTGCATGACCAAGAACATGAGTCTGCTCCCTCAAGGTATTGAAGCTCAGAAGAAATGTTCTCTAAAATGTTTTCATGCTTTCTAGTTACTGCAACATTTTAACACTAGCTTATGTTTGATACAGAAGATGATGTAGTCCTGCAGCTGCTGCCAGTACCCCTTCCTGCTCCACCTTACTCATTTGGGAGAAGTTTCAGATCCATCAACCTGGAAATTCAGATGTTTTCATTGATATCCAGCCTGTAAGTCAACCTTCATCTCTGAATCATGCTCAAATTGTTTAAATAAGTGCATTACATTCAATAGTGAGGTTTTGTGTTAAACTAGAATCAGTCAGAAATTAGTTTTTGAGAATATATCCCTTTACCTTTAAATTCACTAATGGCCTGTTTTTTGTGTCTTCTCTCTCTTGTTCTCAATGAAGATCTTTTGTATGGCCAAGAAGAGAAAGGAGCGGCCGTCTTCTCAACAACATGAATTTTCTCCCTTAAGGTATTGAAGCTGAAGAGATGTTTATAAACTGTTAACATTTAACATTTTAACACAAGCTTATGTTTGCCAGACAGACAAGATGATGTAGCCCTGACGCTGCTGCCAGTACTCCTCCCTACTTACACATTTGGGAGAAGAGTTTCAGATCCATCAACCTGGAAGTTCAGAAGGTTTCATTGATATCCAGCCTGTAAGTCAACATTCATCTCTGAATCATGCTCAAATTGTTTGCTGTTTATATAAGTTCATCACTAATGGCCTGTTTTTTCTGTCTTCTCTCTCCATCAGGTTGGGACAAACCTGGTGGTGCATCTACAAAATGTGACAACCCGTATGTCCTCATGCAGGGAGACAGGCAAAATGCTAAAGTGTTGTTAAAAATGCTCCTTGTTTAATGGCTGAAAGGTTTACTTGTAGTTTGCTTTAAAACAGACTTTTTTTCATTAAATGTTTTCTAATGTGGAGTAACAGATACTTCTGGAGTTGTAGCCAAATGAATTGAAGTGATTTAACTACTTACATTTTGTAACTTTTGTAAATGAAATCTGCTGGCTCTATATATGTATCATGTGGAAATAAAAGAAGCTTTAAATTCATATGCCTTTTAATCCTTTTTTTATATAGTGAAATTTAAAATCATTTTTTTTAACCCAACTATAGTGGTATAATAACCCTTGTGTTGGGTTATGAATTTCAACCCAATTTTGGGTCAATTTAAACAAGTCAATTTAACCCAACGTTTGGTTAGTTGCCATGACCCAATGTGCTGGGTCAAACCCTCAACCCAACCCAGTTGGGTTAAAACAACCCAGCGTTGGGTCGGTCCATATTTGACCCAGCGCTGGGTTACGTATTGGGTTATTTTTAACCCAGCAGTTTTTACTGTGTACTTTTTCCATGCAGGACAAGATCTGTATTTCAAATTACCTATAGAATATTTCAATCAAATTTACAGAAACACATTTTATATGTTTATTAATACCAAGGAAGCACAACACGTTTTACCTTCACAGTGAATTTTAAATGTACTTCTGGACTAATCTTCACACTTTGAGATCAACAGAAACTTTAAAAGTGTTTTTATTCACAGCATATATAACCAAAATAATTACTGAAAATGTTATATTTACAATATTATCATCATGCTTTTCTTTTATTGTCATGACTATAATCACAATTGTTTACCAGAAATAGTGTGAAATTATTTTTTTCTTTCCTGACTACAGCAGAATGAACTAAGAAAATAACATTATTGACTCAAGTTGACACAAATTCTTTTTCTTTATAAAGAAGGCATAATATTTGCCATACATGTGCAGATAATCACAAACTTACATGAAGAGAAATTCAATGTCTTGCCCATCCTGTCGTCACTTTAATCTTTCAATCTTCAGTCTGGAAAATAACTCTTCGATTTCTTTCCCCAAAGAAAGAAATCGAACTACTACTTTTCTTCTCTGGCATTCCTGAAATAACAGCAGTTTAAACATCATTTTTATGGAGCTAAAGTGAATTACACAAGAAACCGCCATGGACAACAATGCCAAAGTGTCTTACCTCATTAACAACATTTACACTAGTTATATATAACGTCTGTTTCAAATGTTACTTGCTTACCAAACTATAAAAACTGATATATTTGTATATAAACTCCTTTGAGTACTTAAATGTGTTTACATGTTAACATTTAAAAGTACATCTATTTGGTATTTGTCACAGGGTAGACAGAGAAACAACTAAATACCACGTTCACAGTGCACACATAAATACAGTTGTGCTCATTTAGCTAACTTGACCAAATTAATCAATCTTAGTCATTTTCAACCAGTCTGCACTGAGCACCTCTCCACATATCTTCTCCCGGGAAGATTTCAGAGGAAGTTTGTATTTAGAGCATGTGTGTTGAGGGGACAGTTTTCTTTTTGTGTAGTGGTAGAAAAATTAATTAATATCTTCACTGACGTCTCTTTCAAGGGCTAAATCAAAACATGGCAGAACTCGGATGAAGGAAAAAGTGTTTGCAGAAAATTGTATTTTCTCATTTGTGTTGCAGGATATTAGAACTGGGTTCAAATCCCACCCTAGGGTCTTTCTGCATGAAGTTTACATGCAGAAAACTTTACATGCATGCATGGTTTCTCTCCAAGTCATCCTCCAACAGCCTGGAAACGTGACATGATCACTTTTTGTACTTCTGGCAGTAAAGAAAAGCCTCACGGCATGATACTGCCTCCACCGTACTTGACACTTGGTTGAGTGTTATTACGTTGACTCTGCCAAATGCATGTCTTTGCATTTGGACCAAAAAGTTCAAACTTTGCCTGATAAAACTTTCTGCACAAGGCCATTTGTTTTATCAGCTGAAAATCAAATTAAGTTCAATTTCATTCCATTCCATTCAATTTATTTACGTAGCTCCATTTCACAGCATATGTCATCTCAAAGCCTCTCAGTTCATGGTGAAGTAAAACTGGTTTCACTGTGAACGGTGATGCTGATCAGACCCAGCCCATTTTTAAAGCAGTTCCTAAGCAGAGTTTCATTTGGGGGGCCAACTGGGGTCAAGTTCACCAGCCGACCCAGCACAACTCTTATTTTGTGCTGTTTTGATTATTTTTGCATTATCGTGCATGTCTGCATTACTGTAACTTACTTTGCATTACCCAATGAGCCAGCAATGAAGTAAAATGACTGGTGGATTATGTTTTGCTGCACGGTCATAGCAGTCATGTTATATAAGTAAATAACATGGAATAAAGTGCATATTTTAAACTAAAAAAAAAAGAATAGCTCAGTAAAATAGGATAATAGTTTTGGTCAGATGGATGTTTGTTGTGGAATAAATGATTACCAAACGCTGCTTTCCCACCACATTGTCCAAACAAAACATTGACCTCCATTGTAAATCAACACTGGTTTTGGAATGGCTAAATCTTGTTAGCATAGAGTTAGCAAAGCAAAACCTCGTCTTAAATCCTGTTGACAATTGGTGCACCACGCCAGAAAACCTGCCAGTTTAAATTAACTCTCCCAAAAGAGTGGTCAGAAGTTTGTTGGTGGCTACGAAAAGCTTGTCTTCAAGGCGCAAAGAGAGATTTAACCACATGTTAGTTGGGGTTTATGTATATACATGACCCTGTACAATGCACCTGATTCAAATAACTGGAGAATATTATCAAGTTGTGCAGATACCTGTTAAAAGCATTTATGTAAATCAGGCGTACTGAAGATTCAACAGATCTAAAGCTTTTATGACAATGGATTCCAAGGGTTGACATTCTTGATTTACAGCAAAGCATCAAGGCATTCAAAACAGTTTAAAAAACAGCAGAAACCCAAGGAAATACAAACAAGCATCACTAGAATGATGAAAACATTTAAATTTGGTAGTCCCAGTTGATATAGTCATGGAGGAATAGCTTCCCTGTATTTTCTAGTCTCTTTGTTTTAGGCACAGCCCGTTTGCATCCAGCTACATGCAGAAGTTTTAAAGTAATAATATGGGGGTATATTTATAGCTAACTCAGCAAGGCTTTTTTTCACTGAAGCAGAAATGCAGCTAGTTATCAAACCCAAAGTGTTCACACCTGCAGTAGTGTCTAGCGTGATGAAGGGAAGTTCCTTCCTCTTGTTTATCTTAATTCTTCTATCTTTAAATGTCTCTGTTCTTCATTAACGTCCTGGTTCTCCACTCCTACACTTTCTGCTGCATCTCTATCTGTTGGCCCGGTCTGCTCTGGTTTTGACCTTTCCCGTTCATCTCGTACAGTGAACTTTTCTGCTGTTTCCGTCTGTAACACCAAACTCCGATGATGACCGCGGTGGCCACGGCACACACCGCCACAATGATGGCAGCCACCTTCGCCCCTTGGGTGGTTGAGCTTGGAGGGTGAGGCGGACAGTCCTCACCCACACAGATCGTCTTCCTCTTCTCTCCTTCCATCTCACCCATCATACCTGGCAGATCGTCTACAGTGTGTTCCTCCATCACTCCAGGAAACGTGTTCCCATCATGCACCGGGGGAGCTGGGCCGTGATCGAGGAAAGGGTGATTGGTGAGGTCGTCCAGCCAGGAGTGGGTGGGAGGAACTTGTTGTGTGTCATAATCCAGGGTGTCGGAGTTTGAGGGGGAGTTTGAACGCTCTAAATGGTCAGATGAGGTAGCTGGAGTCCTGGAGCCAGGCCAGTTCTTCTTCTCCCTCCCTTGGTCAGATTTAGGTGCCATAGTGAAGGATATATCTCCGTCTGACAAACTGAAGTGAGGAACCCGTTTACGTACTTCCACATCGTTGGGTTTGTCTGTTGTCTTTGCCATACTGGTTCCCATTTGCCCTTTTGTGGAATCGCTATTTTCTGTGTCAAATAGATCAACAGGATATCCATCAAGCCAAGTATTATCTTTAGTGCTCTTACTTCCTGCTTCCCTCTGGGTGATGTTTGGTCGCCGCTCATTGGCTACAGAAATGATTAGATGTGGGTGATGATCATCATCTTCATGGCTATCATGGTCGTCATAGCTCTCCTCGTCTTTGTCTTCACGATCATCGTGAATGTCGTCTTCATCGTGATCATAATGTTCCTCCCCATCATCATGATCGTCACTTTTTGGATGGTGTTCTGAATTATCAGGATGTTCTCCATCATTGTCTTTGTGATCATCATCATGATCCTCCTGACTTGGGTGATCGTCGTATGTAGCATCACCATCATCGTATTCTTTGGTGCGATCACTGCCGTCTTCGTGCTCGCCCATGTCATAATGGTCATCATGATCATCATCGTCTCTGTCCCGATCAGGTCTGTCCGAGTTGTCGTAGTGAGTCGGTTGCTTCACATTGTCATCAAAATCCTCTTCTTGGCGACTGCCAGGATCATCATGATCATGGTGATCATGGTGATCATCATGATCATCATGATTATAGTGATCATCGTGATTATCTTGATTATCGTGATCATCGGTACGATAGTCTTCATGGATGTCCAGGTCATCATGGCGGCTGTCATCCTGATCATCATTGTCATCTCTGTCATATATTTTATCATCTTGATCTTTATTTCTGTTCTCATCATCATCATGATCGTCATGATTGTCATGATTGTCATGATCGTCATGATTGTCATGATCGTCACGATCGACAAAGTCGGTGCTTTCCAGCTTTTCTTGGCTCTCGTTTTCTTTGCTCTCCTCAGACAGGGCACCAGAAGCTCTCTGTGTTGCTTGTGTGACTGAGTCGCTGGCGATGGGCGGTACATCCTCCTGGAAAGCCTCAGAGGGGAACCAGAACATGTGTTTTTGGGAGAGAAGAGAAACAGGCTCCTTCGTGGCTGGAGCTGCACCAGTCCGGACCAACTTGGTACTGTCCTGCTCAAACCTGGGATGGACCGTGAAAGCATCTTCCTCTCTCATTGCTACTTCATCCACAGTTCCTCCAAAGGTTCTACTGCTATTAATCACCTTTACTCCAATATCGTGCACTTCATGGCGATCCTGGTGATCCTCTTCTACACTGACCCAAAATTTTGTTTCTTGCTGCTGCAGAATCCCCTTCCCTTTTTGAGAAGTATCTCTGAATATGTCTTCTTGACTGTCATGATCATGATCTGTTTCTTCATAGGAATCTTCAAACTTGTCTTCATAGTCTACATGGGTTTCAGTTGCACCTAAAGATAAAATGACAAGACATTAATCAAATTTAGAGCTACGTCGTATAAAATTCTATGTTTCATGTTAACATTGGACAGTCTGCATGAGCCTGCAGAGCTAACATCAGCTACAACAGACCTGGAAGAGGTTTGTCATTCATAAATCATCTTGTAAATCCTCATGTCTGAAATCATCTAAAAACCAAAACCATAAACATGACAGATCCCACAGACTAACCATCTGCTCAGAGCTGGTTGAAGGTAAAACCAGCAGACTTTTTTAATATAAAATTAACATGGCCACATTATGAAGAGTCAAAGCAGACATTTTCATCACAATTCACATCAGAAAGTTTGTAGCCAAGATACAAGCACCTTAAAACTTTAAAGAAACAAAACATGAAACCCTTTCTTCACATTTTTTGTTTGGTTTTGCTCCTTAATATTTTAAAACATTTCATAAGACATCTAAAATGTAAAAAAAAAAAAAGTACCTTTAATGCAAATCTGCACAGTCCCGTACCACTCGCCGCAGCTGTCACACAGCAGGCTGAAGGCAGAGTGACCGCTGGGCATCACGTAACCGGGTGTGCACGTGTACAGCAGCTCGTCTCCCATCTCAAACCCTGAGTGATCCTGCAGATGGGTGTTGGGGAACGATGGAGGATCCCCACAGGTCACAGCTACCAACATCAAAAAATGACACAGATGATGTAAAATAAAGATTACTCTTTTCAAAGTAATACAAATGTCGCTACATTTCACTCAGGTCATTATAAGGATGAATTAAAAAGTAGTTTATGTTGTAAAAAATGTGTACAAAAATATTAAAGACAAAAAGTATCTGCATTGTTGTTCATGTTAAGAAATGTTTATGTTCCTTTATTGCTGAAGTTTGATCAGAAACACTCATAAGGTTTACCAAAACAAATACATACACCCAAGAAGAAAGCACAGTAAATATCACAAAGAGAGCTGAAAAGAACCACTGTTCTTTTACGGTTTTGGTGTATCGTTATATTTACACCACTGACCTTTGTCTTTCATGCAGAAGGCACTCAGGTGTGCAGTGTCCTCTGTAGCGTTTTCTGTCTTCACGTTAACAGCCTTCAGTGAACTCCCCTCAGCATTACAAACTGTCGTCCTGCAGACAGACACACAAATGGTACGACAACAGACTATCAGAAGTATTCACTCTTACAAAACCTTTAAAAATGGTGTCACATTACTATGGAGAGCCTATTCCAGCCAAAATGTATTAAATCAATAAATCTATAAATAATTGGCTACTTAATATAATCACCTTTACAATAAATACCTAATTTTTATTTATTTGTTTATTTATTATTATATTTGTATATTATTTACAAATAAGTAATTTTTGAATATTTATTCATTTATTTGTATATTATTTTATTTATTTACATATGTATTTATTCATTAAATCATATATTTATTTAGGTATTAATTCATTTATTTATTTAATTTTGACTGAAATGTCTCTCCATGCAGTAGAACCAAAACTTCAGTGGATTTTATTCAGACTTTTTGTGACATAACAAAGTAATTCATAGTTGTGAAGAGGAAGGGAAATTATGCGTTGTTTTCACAGTTATTTAAGGCATCATCCAGAAATAAAGATAAATTAAATTACAAAGTATTTTTTATGCTAGATACATCATGCTTCTGTACAACTTAAAAGATTTTTCTTCAACCACCAGGGGGCGCTTTAGCAGGAAGTGAGTCATTGGAAGTCAAAATTGGAAATCAAAGAAGAAAGCGCTGATTTTCATTTAGAACAAGCACATGCTAGCAGCAGGCACGAAGAAGAAATGTTTTCAAACTCATCATGGAAACCACATGAAGAAGTTAATTTGATACAGCTTTTAAATTGAAGGCTATCGACCTGGCAGTACCGATCGATAGCCGCTGCTCGTAAGCTCATCGTGAACGAATCCGTGGTTCGGCATTGGAGACGGAGGGCATCTAGTGTCCTTGTGGAAAACCGAGAGTGGTGGAGATACCAGCGGATTATAGCGTGGTGCGGCTTATATATGTATGTTTCCAGGTTTTTGTTTGTTTGTTTGTTTGTTTGTTTGGTTTTATTTTATTTTATTTTTTTAACTTTGTGGGTGCGGCTTCCGGACTATAGAGGTGCGCTCTATAATCCGGAAAATACCGCAACTATCATGGGCTACCAGGCTGAATACACGTGAAAATGAAAACTTAAAAGTATGATGTTGCATTCTGTTTAAGGAAGCAGATGTTGCTATTGACATATATGAGTCTGAGTACAACTGAACTAATCAAATGATTTGGAAAAATGTGTTTGGAGAAGCAGTGTAATTCATGACTCTTGTTTCATCAGCATTAGGTGACATAAAACAGAGAAAAGATGCAGAAAAGAAAAACACAAACTGGTAAAACCTTGACCTATAAACCTGTAGAGCATCTGTTAAAGAAAGTAACATTTGTCACATAAAAGAAGAGCTACTTGTCAAACTATTACCTTTATGCTACATGTGAAACCAAATTGTCTACATCTGTATGTATGAAATATGGTGTTGTAGGAGCAACACACAGCAGTGACCTGCAGTGACGGACAAGTAAGAAGACGATGTTAATGTATGGGAGTTAGGCTGGATGGTATTTGTTTATAGCAACACACCAGAAAAAACCTCTGACAATGTTTCAGTGAAGACTGTAAGATAATAGTGATGGAACCGAGGAGAAAAAAAAAAGAAAGTTCACACCATTGATAGAAAAAGTTAGGAAGACAAAGAAAAATCAAAAACAACTCAAGAGCAGCGATCGTTTAACTAACTCACAAAAATGTGTAAATCTAACCTTGAAGGAAAATAGATGAATAAAATAAACATCTTTGCGCAAAACTCTAACTTTTGATGGCTCTAATAAATGAGATTCAACCGCCCATCACGCCCAGAAAACAACTTTTAATAGCAGATCATTTATGATATTTGACATGGTGAGCATCATGTCTGTCACCGCTGTAGTGAAACATCATGATTGCTTCCATTTTTCTACGTGAGTTTTGTCACTTTTCTCTACATTTGAACCAAATAACCCAAAACCTACTGTAAGAGTTTGGATCTCCTCTTCCCACCTAAGTACCTGTCTCCCTCCTAAATCAAACGTGCATCTGTTTCTGTCTCTTGGGGTAGGGGGAGGGGGATGAAAGCAGCATCTCACGTTGCTGTGGAGACGTGGGGCGTAAATGGAGGCAGTTGTCGACATGACACCCCGGCTCAGAATTCCCTCATCCCTCAGGAGGAGACAGAGGAGCCTTTCTCCGTCTTTTGCTCCCTGCTTTTTCTCTCCTCCCTGAAATGTGTCACTCTCGTATCTTCCCACACTTGCTAAAACAGACAGCGCTCCCTCCGCTTCCTTTCCTCTTTCATCCGTTCCTGTAACCTCTGTCACACGTACAGGCGGCGCGCACACACTTGTGGGAGCTTTGATCGTCTCCAGAAATCTCCCCGCTTATCTCCTCAAAGGCGGGAAGGCAAATGCTTATTTTCTTACCCCACCGTGCCTCCGTAGAGCCACCCGCGGGTGCAGTGAGAGAAGAAGCACTCCACCACGGCTTGACGGAGCTCTCCCACTGACGCCAAGCGGGCATTTTGCGAGGCACACGCCTGCTGTGGTTCCCCGAAGCCCTGCAAGCTGCTCGGGTCTAAAACAAACACACGACCTGCAGAGAGACGACGCCACGGGTCAGAAAGTTTTCTGACATCCTGGGATGGAGTTCAAGATTGTTTCTGCACAGAATTCAAATATTCATTAAGAAAACATCTAGATAAATCCTTCTACTTATTGAAACTTGTGTAGTCTGAGCTGTTTTGCAGTGTTATTACTCTGCTAATACTAAATGGTTGGCTCAAATCAATTGAGGCCTTTTGACCTTTTGACCATCTTTATTTGATTTATGTGATTACTGTCTGTTGTCACAGATGGTAACTGGGAGAACACACTAAATGAAATTTATTCAGCTGAGAAACAGTAGACTCCATTTAGTGAAAGTATTGCTATGTAATTTGTCTGAACAGGGCTGATTTATGTTCTAATAAAACAGACAAATAAACCAAAAATAAAACACGTGACAAAGTTAATGCTATGCCTAACTAATATGTGTGCTCAGTTCTCAATGTTAGTAATATCTTAGGAAAAAATTTGGAAAACCAATCATAGATAATGGTTTCCTCCATGTTGCTACCAATGTTTATATATGTAATAAAACAGAGGCAAACGTGATATAACGTGTTAAAGAGCTTGCTGAAGTACAACATCACTTCTATATGACAAGAGAAGACGAGCTCCAATCTAATTGTTTTTTTCCCCTTTCATAATTAACATCACATTCCCTTCAACTTGCCAGCATGCAAAGCAACAGACTCGGAATGTTTTTTTTTTGTTTGTTTGTTTGTTTTGCAAAAAATACATATTGTGGGATTTTCAAATGACCACTGCTGTAATTAAACATAACAAAAGGTTGAATGAGACGAGAAAACCAGAGAAAAGCCTACAGAAACGTCAATATGCCTAAAAGAAGATATTTTAGCAATAAAATGGCTGTTGTTGAATTTATAGAGTTTTATATTTTCAGCTATTTGTGAAACTTAGATATTTCAGATTATCGAACAAATTTTTATATCAGAGAAGGATAACCTGACTTAGCAAAAATATAGTTTCCAAATTAAATCTATCCCATTTTAATGTACATCCTATTTTTAGTTTTTTTAAAAGTGTTTTTGTTAATTCTTCAGATTTGGTAAAAAGAAAAACTTTGCCAAAAATATGGTTGTCACATTTAATCCATGATTTAACATGAAGGGCAGCCATATTTTATTGGAGAGCCAGGTTGTTTTTTTAGCTTAAAAAAAAATAAAATTACTACTTGAAAAGTGCATTGCATATTTATTCAGGGTGTCTGTAACAGAGGAAACATTTTTCACATTATGCATGGATTGCATTACAAACAAATTAGCCAAGCAAAAGTTGTATGGATTGTTTATTTTATTTTATTTTATTATCATTATTATTTCAGTCATATTTCTTACATTAACTAAAAACCAAGCTTTCTTTTCTGTTCATTTTTACCACAAGACTACATCATAAAAGAAACAATGGTTCTTAATTATGATTCTACTGCAAAAGAGAAAACAGCTAGTTATATCTTTATAACTAGTTATAATTTAACCTGTTCTGTCATTTTGAAGTTTGCTAAATGAAATAACTTGGAGGTCCTTTTGGGTTACATTTATGCAATTTCACCGCAATGTATTGAGTGATTCCCTTTTTAATGTCTTGGATCATTTTTTTTGTCACTGTTGTTATCCCAACGGTTTGTGTTTTACAGTGTACCAAACTACCAAGGCGCAAAAACGGACGCTTTGTTGCTTCACTATTTCTTATCGCTTTAATTTTTTTCTTGACACGCACCTAAAACGACGTTTTGAAAACTACCTTTAAAAGTCTCAAAAACGTGACTCCATTAGCAACAAAAGTTTAAAATATTATCTTACCTTCTGCGTTCACAACAGAGGTCACAGCAAGAAAAGCCAGGCATCCAAAGAACAAGGACTGAACTATTTGTTTAGAACAATAAAGCATCTTTTTCAGCCCTCGTCTGTCTAATATCTCTTTGCTTTGGAAAAGGTGCCCTAAAAACCTCAAGAATTATTCACAAACTCGCAGGCAGAAGTAGCAATTTGTTTCCTTTTTTCTTCTTCTTTTCTTCTTCTTCTTCTTTTTCTTCTTTTTGGCTGCACAGACTAAAACTGCACGTCAACCAGCGAGGATGCTGAAGGAAGAAACATGAAACGGCTCAGGAGTGAGGAGGCGCAGCTTATCTTCCCCAAATAGTCGCACTGGCAAGCAGATGAAGCACCTGTGTGAAAAATCACGTCCTCCCGTAAGTAAATACGTCACGGCTCAAAATGTCCAGGGTGGGCAGAGGGAGGTGAGCAGGACTGCTGCTTCTCAGCGAGACCAGACTGTTAGTAATGACTTTATAATGAGGATATAAAGTTGTAAAAATAAAAATCAATTCAAGAGAATGTTGTGGTTTCCAAAGTTGTGAAAATAATAATCATAATAATAATAATAATAATAACAATAATAATAACAATAATAATAATAATGTGATTTATTTGTTGTTTATAAAATATTTGGTAGTTAAAACATGTGACAATGTATTTCCCTTTGAGTTTTGTGGAAAAAGAAGTTTTCATCACAGGTATATTTCAATATATTTAATTTCTTTAATTTTTTTAAACGCTATGAAGAGAAACTCCCATATAGACTCACTAAGCATAAATAGATATATTTATCTATTTATTTATGACACTTTAGAGGATTATGGCTGCAGCAACTCAAAGCTCAAATTGAAACATAACACAAATATCTAATTTACGAGTTTATATATGTCATTTGAACCTTCCCATTCTCAAATAATATTGAAATAAAAACAAATGGTCCGTTAGAGCACCACACACAGATGTATCCAGGACGTCAACTACATCTGTCATAGTTTTTGTGTCTCATCTCAGGAGATAAGCAGAAATGATTGAAATATACCACTGACTATGAAAAATCTACATTGTATGTTTCCCCTTTTTTTAAGTTGCTGAAAAAATATACATTTTCATGATAATTTGTTGACCCAAGCACTTATCTGAATCAAAAATTTCTGTATGTAATGCTTTTTAATCAGGCTTTCATGAGAAGTGCATTATTGTGTCATGGGAGGTAAATGGTGTCTGGTTTTCAACTTATTTACAACTAAAGATCTGCTCAAAAGTGAGCCACATGTGGAGCCTGGAAATATTTCAGAGTAAAAAAACAAAACATTTAATTTTTCCTGATAGTTGGGTGATTTTGCATCTTATTGGAGTGATGTTTGGTCATGCATGGTTGAACAATTGATAGCACTGTTGCCTTACAGCTAGAAGGTCCTGAGAAAATAATCAAGGCGACACTCAAGGTATGTTTTAGATCACGGAATAACATTTTAATATGCTATACAGGTCAGGATACGGAGAACAGCGAGGCTGAGACCCTAACTCATGCGCTCAGGTTATTTTTGGAGAAGTGGAGGTCTGACGGCAGAAGGAGAGCCGTGGCGAATACGAGAAAGACAGCAATTCACACCTGATCTGCCGTAGGGAGTCTGGTGAAAATGATGCCTGCAGCAGGTGTCCCCCCAGGGGGTTTTGTCTGCAGACAGACGCTCGTTCAGACATCACACAGGTGTGTAATCTCACAGGGCTTCCAGTAGGCTTCCATTTCATGGGTTGTGAAGGTAAACACGCAGGCACACACAAATGCACAACCGCAAGATTACTTGTCGTATGTGTGAGACCCGCGACTTCCCATGTGAACGTATGTCCTGTCAGGAGGAGCTGGGCTGCCGACTGGCTGACTCACAGGAAGTTACTGGCCACCATGAGAGACACACAGTAAAGGTTGAGGTTCACACAAACTGGAAACGCTCTGAACGCTTTTCGGTGAGGCGGCAAGCAGGAAATATGGTTTCGGGAGCAATTTGCAGTGTTTCCTCCTGCACTTGTATCACCTTGGTGTCAAAATCCTTGTAGCTAAAAATGTCTCTTCATACAAGGACAAGAACAAAAACAGTTCCTTACTTTATGATGGAGTACTGTAACCCATTACAATAAATAAGTTCTGGAAAGTTAGAAAATAGAAGATAGTTGTATATTGTTATCAGTAAGTAGTATTTCTTTCAGAATGATTGCACAATGTTTGTCAAAACTGCACTGTTTGGTTACTCGAAGCAAATGTTTGATATGTTTTCGCAATTACTGGACACCATTTGTGTTCAGGTTGCGGCCATCTGACCCAAATGGTTTGTCACGCGTGAAAAGGAAATTGATTAGGATGTTAAGCAACCAAACAACCACCAAAATTTAATCCAGTAATGAACTGGACAGCGCTGCCCAGTGTGAAACTAGTTTTACATCACCACAGACTGAGACAGTGCCAGCTAAGAAAAAAAAGGAGTGTGTCTTTGCACACCAACTGATGCAGTCTGATCAGTTGGTGTGCGTTTTTGTTTTGACAATCTCCTTATTGCTTATTTATTTTAAGGTCTTTAGCTACAGGCCTGGCTTTATTCTGTTAATTTCTATGTCTTCATTATTGCTCGGAGGGTGTTGCCATATCAACATATCATGGAAATGGCAGCATCATCCAGTGTATTGCACAAATTAATGAAGTATTACCCAGAGATTATTCAAGCGCTATTAAACTGGGAGCAGGCGTTCCGAGATTTATCAATGAAAAATCACTGAAATGTAATTATTGATATTGTGTAACGTATCATTGAGTTGTTTGGTTATTTGAATTTTATATTGTAGTTGTGTTTCTTGTTTTCTGCACGTTTCCACTGGTTTAACAGTTTGACAATAACCTGTTTAGTGGAATAAGTGTTTAGTGGACCTCCGCCTGAGGAGGCTCACCTCCTCAGACGGGAAAAACATCCTCCAGGTGAGAGGAGGGTGCTTAGAAGTCTTATTTGACATATTCTTTTAATTTTCTTTTTCTAGTGGTGGTCATCAGGAAAACAAAACCAAGGGGAGGCACAAATCAAAACCATAGCAGCAGGAAAATACTAAACAAGCCAATTGGGAGAAGAGAGTCCCATCTCTTCTCTATTCTCTATGTGAATAATACACAAAAGCTCAGCACTGTCACTCCCATGTCAAATTTATATGCACCCTGCATCAACGCTTTCAGCAATTTGTCAGCCTGTGTTGAAGACTCGTGTGCGTGACGGTTGACCCCGGCTGACGTTGCTCCACGCACTGCGATCGTCAGGACACATTCTACACCGAGCTGCCATGCTCAGCTGAGTCATGATGAGTGATGAGAGCAGCTATTCAAAGGGCTGAGCTAATTCGTTTGATGGGAGATTGTTAATTACTCGCTGATGCAGAGGAATGAGCTGTGGAAATGTGCCGCATGCTGAATGTCATTAGGTCAAAAATATTTCCAGAAAAACGCAGAAATATTTGGGATTTGTTGTGCCTGCATTGTGTTTTGTCTCTCTAGACGAGGCGTTTCTTCATGTACTAATTGACCAGAAGGAAAACTTTAGTTTCTGCCTGGAAACTAAAGTTTTCTGAGGACTATTTTTTTGACAAACTGTTAACCCCTCCCCCAAAAAAAACTCTACGTTAATTGTTACTGGGCTGTGTTGTCAGTTGTACATCTTTCAAATATAATACCAGTTTGCTGCAGTTTTTTTTTTTTTTTTTACTGGTAAATCATTTGCTGCTTTTTACATTAAATTATAGTAAAGTTCTTTGGCACAATTTTTACTTGAGTTTGTTTTTGCGTTAAATTTTTTTGTCTGAGGATAGTGTTAATCATACTCATTATTATTTCTTAGATATGTTTTATTAATTAATTTTAGTGTTTCGGTTTGCTGCTTAAATATGGTTGTTTTGCATGTCTGTGTTGTCATTTAACATTTGCTGTAATTTTGTTTCACTTTTTTACAAATTTTTAGTTGGTTTTCTTGTTGATTTATTATCTTTTTAGTCAGTTTATATCTTAATATGAGTAATTCTGTTATTTTTTAGTGAACATCCTGGTCTTTTCTGAATTATTTGATTTTTATTCTCTTATTTTAAACTTTAAAACAAAATGTTGTCGGGCATGCTTTAAGACAAATCAGGGTTGGTAGAGATTAAAAAACATAAGCAAAATAAAAAAAAATTTGTGGCAGCAACTAAAAGGGCAGATTGTAAAGTGTAACAGTAGAACAAGCGAACTCTTGAAACGTTCATGAGGTTTGCTTTTAATTAGCACCCCAATGGCTGGAGCCATTTAAGACTATTAAGAGACTGAGCAGAATAAAAACTGCAGTCACTGCACAGCCAAAGGAAATAAAAGCAGAACAGTTGTTTGCTCTTATTTATACACATCTCCTTCTCGTCCCACTGCAGATGCTTTGTGCATCATTAGGAAAGAAAGGTAGGAAACAAACAAAATACAAAACGACGTTTTTGGAGTCTGACAAGATTAAAATGAAATATACTGATTCCAGATTTCAGTGCCACTCTTTGACTGTTGGTAGCAAAATATGAACTAAAGAAGACATTACGCACGAGGAAAAAATAAATCTGGAAATCCCTTTAAAAGATGCTCGCTCTCTTTAATTAATGCAATGATGGTAACAAATCTCCTTAAACAAGTTATTTCAGTGGGGCAACTTTTGGTAAAAGTAAAAAAAGAAGAAAAAAAAGCCCTTAATAAGAATGAAACCAGAAGATCGCCTGCTCTGAATATAATGACAAACTTATTTTCCACAAATATTTAATCTGAAGTTAAATGTTGTCAATACTGAAAATGAAAAAAACAAAACAAAAAGTTTAACTCCAGAAATCTTAAACAAACTTAGGAAATCCAGCTGACTGCGTTGAGTGACTTGATGCAATTGTGCAATAGAAGTATAAAATTCCCTAAAATGAGAAAAATTTAGAAAGTGTCAGTACAGAACATTCTTTCTGTAAAGTTTCGCTGCTTAGCAAGTGTAAAAATCACCTTACTTTCACAACTGAAACGTCACAAGGTTATCAGATAAGACTGGTTATGTCAGAGCGCCCTCTAGCCACAGAGCTGGAGAACACATGCTCGTTTTTTATCTTCAACCTGCCATAAAAGAAAATATATATATATATATATATATGGCAGGTTGCGTTTAATAACACACCATTTTTAATTTTCTCTATTAGACCTGAAAAGTGTGGGGTGGATTTGTAGCTGTGATAATTGATATATTGTGTGTTCACCGTGCTCATTAGTTTGCTGTAGTCAAAGCTACAATTACAGTCTTTTTGTATGTCTGTACCAGCTTTGCACATGTAGACTCACATATTTCTTTGTGCAAAAGCTCAAATATCAGATTAGATAGACAGCCTATATAAACAGTTTAGATTTTTTTTCCCTACAATATTTCTGTAAAATTTAGCTCTGAGCTTTGACTGGGCTGTTCTAACACATGAATAAGGTTGGATAGCAACCATTAAATTGTAGCTTTAGCTTGGTGATCAGAGTTGTTGTTCTGCTTTATGCATATTTCTATCAACTCCACTACTTCAGAATTACCATGGACCTCTTAGCTGCTTTCCTGATTACTGCTCTCTTTGCTTGACCTGTCAGTCTAGGGAGGCATTCAAGTCTTGATAGGTTTTGCATTGAGTCAAGCGCTTTCCATTTTCAGATAATGGATTAAATGGTGCTGTGTGAGATGTCCAAAGCTTAAGATATTGTTTTACATCCTCACTCTGCTTTAACTTCACATCTTTATCCCTCATGCACCAGTGTATTCCTTGGTCTTTATGATGTTTGTTTACTAACCTCTGAAAACAATAAGCTTTAGATTTATTTAAGGGTATCAAATTAAATACATATGCACAGGACAGTTTCACATTTGTATGTAAAATAATATTGAAAGTAGGATTTCCATTCAGTTCATTTTTTGTGGCAATCTTACACATAAAATCTTACAAAAACAAGTAAAAATTGAAGTTTAACTCTCTTAGGGCAAAAATGAGATAAAAGCCACAGTTATTTGTTTTTTTATGGCTGTAAAGTATAAAACAACGAATATAATTATCTTGTTTCTAAGACAACTCCAACTTTCCTCGAGGTAATATTCAATATTCGTTTTGACTGCGAGGAAACAGTTTTAAATTGGAAAACAAAAATTACCTGTGCACTTAAGGGAATTTAATAGGGTTAATTTTGTCTTTCGACTGCACTCATGGACTTGTGGTCATTTTCTTTTTCAGACTTAAAAAACAGTTTGGAGCTGGATGTCTCCAGAAATGAAACAAGCATAAATTCATCACTGCTTTTCCCCTCAGACAGTTTATGCTACGCCCAACTTTCGTCCCGTGTACCTTATTGCTGAGAAGAAACAGGCCCCGGAGGACCTCACAATCAAAACAAATCGACCACGCGTGCTTTTCCCCGCATCAATGACGTCACGTTGCCCCTCCCCTTTCCCCCCGCAAGTAAACAGAAAAGAGCGAGGAAAGCGCTCGTGTCTTCCGCCGTAACGGAGCTCGACGTGAGAAAGATGAGGCGTTAGCGACGAGCGTTAATCTCCCATTCACCGAGTGTTTTTTTACGGTTTCGGCGGGCGCAGCTGACTGGTTCTGGTACGCGATGATGAAGGGAGAGGCGGAAGTGAAGTCACTTGACAGAACCGTCCATGTTATTATTGTTATTTTGGTAGCCCTGTGATGAGACGTGCTGGGGAGCCGTTCGCTCTCCGAGACAGCGAGCGTTCACGGTACCGCAGGCCTCTCCGGACCCACACCTCGCCTCGCTACCACCACCGCTGCCGCCTCCTCACTGACCCGGAGACAGGAGCCTCGCTGGCGGCTGGGGGGAGGAGAAGGAGGAGGAGGAGGTTGTGAAGACCCAGCTTCAGCTCGGCTCCTACGCTCCCAAAAATAAAACGGCGACAAAATCGGCCGTAGAAGCGGCTCCACTGGTTCTGTCTGTAGCAGGAAGGTGCCGCCGCAGACATGAACGGTATCACCAAGAGCCGGTTCGAGGTAATGACACAGGGAGGGAGTGGACCACCAGCGGTTAAACTGTTTGTCTCCAGTAGGGAGTCTTGTATAAGCAAACTGTGTTTGAGTGTGTGCGTGCGTGCGTGCGTGGGGCTTTGCTCCTAATTTGTACACGCAGTCAGGAGCTGAGGCGTTTTGTTGGTCAAGGGTAATCCGAAATCTTGTTGTTGTCCTCCCGCACCAGCAGCAGACAGTGAAAACACGGAGCTGGGGACTGCTGGACAGACAGCAGGGCTGTGGCTGAGTGTACAGTCAATATATCAGGGTCTGTCGCCTGAGGTTACAGGCTTTCAGAGTGGGCTGCAGCGTTTGTTTAGTTTTCACCCCCATAGGGCAGAAGACACGGGCTGGATTACCCCAATGGCCCCCTACCCCCTCCCAGAAAAAAGACATACTACACATGAGGGCCTGAGCCTGCCCAAGGTATGAGCAAACTAAGCTGCTGCTTATGATCCCCTGAGGCCAACAGGGGGCCCCCAAGAGCTCTTCATTTCTCACGTATTATAGATTATTTAAACAAATGTAAACTTCATTTAAATTTGAGGTTTAATTTGGATTTCTAAAAACCTGTTAGGGTGATTTCACACCTGATAGACCAGTAGACTCGGTTTGATTGGGGACTAAAGTGACAACACCGGTTACATTTTCAGCTTGTGAGGCTTGATTTTACTTTGCACAGTGTGTTAACAAACGAAACACGTTGAAAAACCTGCTTACCACCTATGATGGCGCTGCACCAAGAACTACTTAAGGAAATGACGAAGACACTGAGCACAAAGGCATTTCCTCGCGCAATGAAAACAAAAATAGAGTGGTGTCAGATTTTAGTGGTTGTAGGATTTCTCTTGTGTGTTTGGCAAAAAACCAGGAGGCATTTCTCCTGCTAGTGTTTGTTTTGGTTGTATTTACCCAGAATGCCCTGCGCTACAGTCCGCTTCCTACATTTGGAGCAGACTCCGGTCCACTTGGCATTCACATATGGATTCGAACTGTGCCAGAGTTCACTTCAAGCGAACTGAGACCTAAGTTTGCAGGTAGAGTTTGAGTTTGCACCAGAGTTCACTTTTTTTGGTTTGCATCAGAGTTGGGTTACGCATTCACACCTCCCAAAACAAGCAAGATTTTCTAGGTAAACAGTCTAGAGCACTATTAAAGCGGACTAAACGGAGCCGGTGTGAATGCAGCATTAAGCAGACTTCTAGTTTAATCAGTTTTACAGTAAATCAATCTCAAATATTTGCCAAATTGTTCTTTTTTTTGTTGCTTGAAACCACAATCAGTTCAGTTTGGCTCTTTATTTTTAATAACTCCAAGTCTGCACTGAAAAGCATGATCACCTGACTGAATGAGTAAGTCAGACAAATATAAAACTTTTTTCCTCCACAGTTTATGCATCCATCCATTGTCTAAACCTACAATTAATGTGGAGAACATGTAACTACATGCAGAAAGATCCCAGCCTGGGATTTGAACCCAGGACCTTCTCGCTGCAAGGCTACAATGCGACTAGCTCTGTTAGCATAAAAGCTAGACGGATAAGGGAGAGTTTTTACGGAAACTCTGGGCCTGATCTGCATTGATCTCGGTTCAGTATGTTATGAGTGATATTTACAGTCTCGGCACTGTCTGCTGTAAATAAGCCGTGACAGCGGAGCCGTCGCAGCCAAGCACATGTCAGTGTGAAGTCGAATGGTGTCTTTAAACTAGTTTACAAACTCCTTTGTTAAATCCACGGCTGGTTGCAGACTTTCAGAACAATGGCTCCACGATATGCTTCATTAAACACACTGTGTGTTTTTTTTGTTTTGTTTTGTTTTGTTTTGTTTTTTAGATTCGCTACATAAAATCCACTGTTACAGGGAAGCAGGTCAAAACACGAGCTTTTATTCCTAACAGGCCTGCAAAAAACACTTTGGACTCTCAACATTTGACTTCGCAGCAGATTCAGGCCTAATATCACCCAGTCCGACGGGCGCTGGACACGGTTTATCTGATGTGCTGTTAACACATTGCTGAGATTCTTTAGGGTTTGACTTGATGGTACTTGACTTTCTCAGTTGGGTGTGCTCACATACTTAGTGTGAGTGAATCAGAACAGGACGTGTTGGTGTTCTTGCATGAAAACCAGTGTATTGTGGAACAAAACAAACAAACTAGGCTGGCGAGGAAAGATCGGGCTAAATAGCTGACTGTTAGACACCTGAGGTATTTTGTAGTCGGGTTTTACAAAAAGGCTCCATTATTGACGTAGTACAACTGTAATTTCTTTAAAGCAGCTTTTATTTGGTAGAAGAAAATTTCAGGCTGTCCAAGTTTGCTGCAAGCTCTCTAGGAACAGGAATGCCACCTTACCGGCTAGGGAGGCTGCACTGCTGTTATAATAAATAAAAGAACCAGTTGCTGAGGTTTATCTGCTCCAGAATCAATGCAGATTTTAAAGTCTCCATCCAAAACTCGTAATCAAGTTTCTTTTGTCCATTGATTCATTGTGATTTTCTGTGTTTCTCTTTGGTTTTATGTTAGGAATTTGCTTTTAAACAAGTTGAAATTGAGACTAATTGCAAGGAAGGAATTATTTTCTTGTTTAGGCCTGTAAATTGACTAATTCTTTGCTTATCTTGTTGTTTAGTGTATGTGGCCTTTCCTCTCCACTGGTGTGTGCTCAGTGTGAGGGACTGCTGCCAAGCTAGAGTCTCGGCATTTCATTAGATGGAAATATTTTATCTATTGTCATAATAAACTGAATTTATCTGCAAAGTTTTCTGTCAATTTGAACCTTTCTACATGACTGGACTGACTTTACAGTGCATTTCTGTGCATAAATGGGATCTTTTTAGTTTAAGTGCTTTTAGAGGTCATTTGTTGCGAACTAGTTGTATACAAATAAAATAAAATGTTCAGTTTCTAAGCTGAAGTAAAAGATAAGTGACATGCTTCAGAGGTAGTCTTAGCTCGAGTCTTTTTTTTAAAACATTTTATCCTGAATCTGCTGACAGATTCAGGACTTTACTTTTGTTTTTGGAGCATTTAGGTAAAACACTTGCAACATAATTTCTTCTTTAGATTATAAAATACTTGTAGAGTTGTTTACTGAAAATATATGTGGCAACATGAATCTTTTTGCACCTTAGTACTGCGGCGTTCCAGAATAAGGTTGGATCACTGCTGAAGTTTCCCCAAAAAGCTGAATCCCTGCCTTGTTGTTGTTTTGTTGGACCCTTACCCTGCAGCCAGAGAGCTCAATTTTTCCTCCTGTATTTTTCTTTTCCATGTTTTCTCTCTTCTGTTCTGACCCACCACAGAAAATTATCTGCACAGCAGGATGCTGCCATCACCATTTCAGACGGCAAAGATGGCAATTATAAGGTGGTTCTGAGCAACCCATTTCCCTTTGCAGATGCTGGAGGAAACGGGATTGTATCGTTTAATCTTTATTTAATCTGACAACGGGAGTTTGCTCCCAACTACACTAAGAGTTGTTCAGAAGGCGATTTGCTTCCTCTCAGCAGGCTGTCATGAACCTTTAATCAGCTTATGACTTTTGTCTTGCAACTGTGTCATAAAAGTCTGACTCATTTTCCACTAAGGTCCTCTGGATCTCATTATTTAGACCTTTAAAGGACCATTCTGCTTTTGCTTTCCCGTTTTACAAAACGTTTCGACGGGCTCCGTGATTTTTGGGACTTTCAATTCCTGAAAGATTTTAGAGTATCCTCTCCATCGTGAAGGTTCCAGCTTCTATTTTGAAATGTGTCATCTGTAACACCTTAGGGTGTTAACACCTTAGACTTGTGTGTGTGCTCCGTTTATCGTCTCCACTGGAGGATTTTTAGGCTGTTGAAAACATTTCGAGACCAACTGCAAAAAGTGATGTGCGGTGGTGTCCTTCACAGATCTCAATGTGTTTTATTGGGCTAAAACAAACTGGCGCACATTCTCCAAGTGGAAGGAAAGTGATGCATGGGTTTTCAAATATTTTTTACATCATAGACACTCGTTTTTGCAAATACAAAATGAGTGTACTCACCTACTCCTCTTTTCCAAAATAGTTCAAGATCAGTCTGGATGAAGAGCCTTTTTGAATATCAATTTTCAGGTCTTGCCACAGATCCTCAATCATGGTAAACTCCTCCATTCTAGCGCTGGCTTGATGTTTGAGGTCGTTTTTCTGCTGGAACCTCTTTGCTTGTCTCAAGTATTTTGCCGTTTTTCTTACACGACTGCCTCTATATCCATCTATTTTTCTCATGAACTCCAGCCAGCTCCTGAAAAGATGGCGCGTTTATGGCGATGTACAATGTTTGTTTTTAGATGTAGATGGGGGAGAAAAAAAAAAATCAATTTTGGTCTTATCCGCCCAGAGTACGCCTTCTTCCACATATTTGCCGTTTTGCCGTTTCCCCCTACATGGCTTGTGGAGGACTTAAAATAGGGTATGTGAAAGCTTTCTTTCAGCAGTGGTTTTCTTCTTCCAACTATTTGATAAAGTACAGACTTTTGCGGTGCAAAATTATATTGGCGTCTCCCATCTGAGTTGTGGCTCTTGGCAGCTTGTTCAGAGTTACTGTGGGTCTCTTGGCTGGTTGTTTAATTAACGCTCACCTTGCCGTCAGCTTTAGGTGGACTGATTAGGCAGTTTTTCTACTTTCTTCTCATGTTCAGATATTTGATAGAGTAGTACTCAACACCTCAAACCACCTGTGCAGTGATTGTACAGACGCATGTTGTAATTGATTGTTAAAGCCATGTTTTAGCAATGGTGGCATCAATAAAGTAATCTAGATACTTGATATTTAATTTAATTACTCATTTTATTAATGACTTTGCATCATTCTTAAGTTTTATATGGGTTATATTCCAGTTAATTTAATATGAATAGCCTCGGCTTTCCAGCCAAAAATCACCTACTTTTGTTTTTGTTGTCATATATGTGAATTCGGACAGTAAAGTGTTGAATTTTGGAATATTGTTTTATAACATAACACCGCTTCAAACTTCTCCATAAGTTTCTCACATACCTGCCTGCTGTGTTCCTGTCCACGTCGTTGGACCTTAATTATTAATTATGTGACACCTAAAAGTTGCATTTGGCTGCGGTTTTATTCAGGGGTGACCGAGGAAATGTACCGAATACATTCCACTTTTGTCTGATTTTTCTTTTGGCAAAAACCTTTAAAAACTGTGTACAATTTTCTTTCCACTTCAGCTATGTGATACTTTGTTTTGGTCTGTCACAAAACCCTGAAAAGAAACACTTTTGCATATTTTTTTTTCCCCTTTCTCCTGACTAAATGTTTAAAAAAACATCAAGGTTTAGGAACATTTCTGCCATTCCAGTTTTTTCCAGTCAAATTAAACTAAAGACTTTTAACACCATAATGACGAGCTACGTTTTCTACAAGGGAGGAGCTTGAAGAGATCTAAAAGGCTTTAAATTGACACACTGCAGTGGTTGATGCTTAAATTCAATATAATGATGTATTTTAGTCATAAAAAATGCGACAGAGCTTTATGGAGTTGCAGAGGTGTGAGCTGTGATGAAACGCCTTAAGTGCGCTTCCACATTTCAAGCCTCTTTGTCCATTTCGCTGTTACCATAGCAGAGCCGTTAACATTCAAACCAGTTTGGTTAATATTTTGCTGAAAAACTCCCTCTCTTTTGTCTCTTCGACCTCTCAAACTCTTAACCTTTGCCTCCTCATTTGTCTCCCGGTTCTTCTTTTACATTGTGGTTTTTAACAAATGATCTCTATTTTTATTTTTCTTCACTGCAATTCAGTTTCTGTCTTCTGATCTTTACTTCCCCCTTTTAGTCATCTCTTTGCTCTTTTTGACTGCTTTCTGTTTCAAAGAGGTCATGTCTGCTCATCCTGCACAGCGATCACTCCCCTTCCCTTTGTTTTCCTGTTTGCATGTGACACAGCAGGGAGTCCTCCACATTAGATACACTCACTGACTCCTTTAGGATCCAAGCGTGTCACTGACAGGATGTGCGTGTGCCTGCAGAGGCTGTGTGATTGCGGGTGTTTGCCCTAATCTGAATTCATAGCCCGGCTCGATTGGGAACGTCCTGAAACTGTTCTTCACCCAGAACGGTCTGGCTTTAATAACCTACGAGTGTGCCTAAGCATACGTGTGTATGTGTGTGTGCCGCTCAGCAGATGGCCAGACATCCAGCGAGTAGGCTAATTGAGATAAGCATGCCAACAAGCTGACCAGCCTGACAGAATTATAATGTTGCAGGGAGGAGGACACAAGAAGCCAAATGTGTCCTCTTGTGTGTTTATTAGTATAAATTAAAGATGTGTTAGCTCAGTTTTGGATGACTAATGTAAACAAGTTGTAGGGCTCTATTTCTGCTCTTGTTTGACATAAATGAAACCTTTCAAACGGCTGCGCTTGCCGCCCGGTTATTACGCTCGCAGGACACGGATTCTGTCATGTTTTTACGAGCTTGTTAAACTTACGATCCTCTCACCATTATTGCTATTTATCTTGTGTCTCTGCAGGTGTTCTCGACCGGCGATGAAGCGCCAATTAACAAGAAGCTCCCCAAAGAGCTTCTTCTCAGGTAGGGTTGAAAACACAAGCAGTAACGCAGTCTCTCACCCACGACACGACACAAATCGCCCTTGACTGAAGTCTTAGGTCGGGGTTATTCATTAGCCGAATCAGCCGTTAGCCTGTGTGATTGTATATCAGCCCCTTTCCTTGACATGTTTAAATGTGTGACCCACAGACCAATATTTTGTTACACGCCAGCTGCACACGCTCTATAAATCTGGCATTATGCGCGGCCTCACACATGCTCATCTTCCCAGGCTGATTTGTATGAGTTAGCTTATGTCTTGGAAAGAGGCACGGCTGCAGGTACCTCCTCTGATACATGATGTTATTTCTGTGCTTGAGCGATGCTAGATTGCGTGTGCATGCGTGAAACACTCCTGAGGCCTGTGTAAGCTGTATATCTGTGTGTGTGTGTGTGTGTGTGTGTGTGTGTGTGTGTGTGTGTGTAAGTAAGAGAGAGAGAGAGAGAGTGTGTGCTATAAATAGTTTGTCTTAGCTTGTGGGGAATTCCGCAGTGCTGTGTTCCTCTGCTGCTCCATCTGCACTCCAAAGAGGCTACCAGTCCACCCATTAGCACCATCACACTTTCGCTGGTCCGGCAGGGTAGAATGCGCTTTCCAGCTGCAACACATGACCCGCTGTCACGTGTGTCATATCGAGACAGTTGCACAACATCAGCTGTGAGGGGGACTTATTGTGACAGCAGTAAATCTGGTTTGTAAACCATGGATTGTGGTTTAGATGGAGCTTCTTTGTTTTTTTTCCCCTTTATAATTTTGTTTTTCGGTGAAAGACATTATGTTGTCCGTGTGCTTAAAACAGTTTCTACAGTAGCTTGAAATGGTTTCTTATATGATGAAAATAAAAAAGTTATCAGACTTAAAATTTAAGATTTAATGTTTAATTTTTATTTAAGATCAACAGTCTGCTTATAGCATAAGCTAAGCTTTATACTTTAATCATCTGACTTGTGGCGATGAAGTAAAAAATTACCATTAGTCCCTTTTCTTGCTAGGAATATGACAAAACATGAGCAGGATCAGCATCAGTGAACCCAGCATATGTACAGACTACCAGATTGTTTTGATTATGACACTGAGGAAAGAAATCTCAAATTTTGTCCTTTTGAGCTTTTAACCTCATACTGTCATAAAACATGCAGCAAAACTGGACAATTCAAGTCGTTGAGGGCTAGGATCTAGTGTTTTGAGGGTCTTTTTGCAGGAGCCTGATAATGACAAATCCATCTGTTTTTAGGTGTTTTCCAGCAGGAAGATATCTAAAATGTACAGTAGTTGTCTCAAACTGCAGTTCTCGAGATTTTGTAACTTGTAGATGCGGCCCTTGTCCTACAAACTTAAATTAAATGGCAAAACTGCCTTACTAGCATGCAGTTGAGCTGTATGACTGCATGTGAATGAGCTAGTACTGGAGCCAGGCGTGCTGCAGCAGAAAGACATCTAAAATTTGAAAGACGGCAGCCCTTTAGGAAAGGCGTTTTGAGACAACTGACGTACAGAATACCGCCCCTTAAAGGCCAAAACAACTTGTCCATATCGATTGAGGAAAATTTTGAGTTGAGCTTGAAGGTGTTTATTTTGTTACTGTGGACTCTGGCGCTGGAGTGTCTTCCACTTTATGAGAGGCTTGCGCCTTAGTGGTTCCTTTGTTGTTTCCTATTATTCTAACCAGCTTTCCTCTCTTTGAGGGTGACAGCTTGGATCACATTGTTAAAACAACGACCCAACAGGATGTTTAATGATGCGTAATTTAAGGGACGTCTGTCCAATTAAGAGGGCGTGTATCCACATGCTATTAATTCTTGCGCGCCAGATTCCATGTTTTTGAATCCATTGAAGTTGTTTGTTTTATCATAGTTCCACTCTGTAAACAAAACAAGGGTTCAAATGCTCCAAATTCCTTAAACGGCTACGACATTCATACCAGTGATGTGCGAGTGTGGCCCTGCTGAATGTTTTAGCTTCAAAGGACAAAAGCATTTTTGAATGACATGAAGGAGTAGTCTCATTAAAACATTGTTCAAGCTGTGAAGTATGCAGCCGGTTAGCATGCTCAACACTTTGGTTTTGTGCTTCTGCTTTGGTAATATCTTCACTTGTAGAGGGAAGAATACATCTGGAAAATTATTCGGTCAAATCCCAAACGGTCTGTAAAAAAAAAAACAAACCCGGAAATAATCTAGTGAAACTCGGTTATTAATTATATTAGAAGCTTGATTCACTGGGATTTCAGAAGCCCGTTAATTCCTTGTGGGCGAAAAGTGATGGTCTATTTAAACTAAACTAAAACTTTTATGTCACAGTTTATCAAACAAACAAAGAAAAACATGGATGGAAAACTGCATTTTGTTGATTTGTACTTGTGACGTGTGCAATGACAATAAAGTTGAATTCTACCTACTCTATTCTATGCGACTTGCTAATAAACTCAAAAGAAAGAAGACTGAAAGCCAGAATTATAAAAGAAAAGGTTGTACAGAATATTAAAAGTGGTTTTAGATTGATTTGTCCTTCAGTCCTGTGTGACGATTTAATGTGCACGTAAATAAACCTGGACTGGATAACTCCACTTTTTAGCGTCACGAGGGGTGTCATATTCAAGATCAACAGGATAATGAACCAGGGAATGTAACTCGCCTCATGCTAATTAAATCAGAGGGCTGGAGGTTTTAATCATCGGTAAGCATTTGTTAGGAAACACAAGATTCTTATTTAATCAGCTTTTTTTTGTTTTGTTTTGTTTTGCCCTTAAAACAGTGACTCGAGATTTCTTTTATTTTTCAGTCAGCATTGCAAAACCCAATATTCATGATATGAGGAACAACGTCTTCACAGAACATTGGGTACTTTCTCCTGAATATTGGCTTGGGTAATAATTTGATTATGATAATAGCTTGCAGTTTTCAGGCTATCATTTAATAAAGGCAGCTGCAGGTCTGAATTAAAACTCTCTGCTAAGGTTAGGGGAGGTTTATTAGTCTGCCGCTTCATGACAAACACTCTGTTTGTAGCATGTCATTCATGCGCTGTATTTTTGTGGTGCCAAAATTTCATAAGAGTTTGTCGATCTGAATAATTGCTCTTGTTTTTGGCGTTTGTGCTCGTGCGTAACCTATCTCTGTGGATGTTCCTGAGTTCTCTGCTTTGTTTTCTTGTCCCTCTGCCTCTCAGCTGGTGCATGATAAGCAGCTGTTATGTAGGCCGGCTCGCTGCGCGTATAAACTGTGAAAAACAGCTGTGATATACAAGAACTACGTCTGACGGAGAGAGTTCAGAGCCGTTCAGGGTCTCCTTACGCAGAAGGGCTGACTCAGCAGGCTCCCCACCAGCAGCACCCAAATTTATGTCTGAGCCGTTACTGTGGCAACCAGCCTCAAACTGTGCCGAAAGCTGGACCAGCTCTTATCTTGCCACGCTTCAAGGGTCAGGTGTTCATTTTTTCATCAAATAGGACTGTACACTGTTAAGATCCTGTCTGGAGAAAAAGGGAAGGATTTGACAGGGCAATCAAAGACTATTAGCTTATTTCTCGCATTGAATCTCTGGATTAGTGCTTTCTTATGTGTATTCAGGTGGAAAAGCCATTATTGAAGATGTCAGGGTGTTATGTCTCTGAATTTAGCTGTGCTGTGTTTTTGACTTCTCCCCTTTTCTGCCGTGTCTTCTTTATGAAATTGTAACTGTCACACAATGCAGTATAACTGCAGACATTTTTCGCATTTTGTTGAAGCCTGCGCAACATAACATTGCCATTTAACTTCTGAAAGTTGCAACAGTATTGGTTCTGTTTTACGCACATTTTTCAGCCATGTTTTTTTTTTTATCTCTATAATCACATGATGCACCATAATGTCAAACAAGTGGCCATAAAAGCAAGTCAAAAATCAATTTAACTCCCTAAACATGCTATCAGATTTACACCAGGGGTGTCAAATTAATTTTCCTTTTGGGCCAAATCAAGGTCATGAATGTTCTTAAAGGGCCAGTGGTGCCAGAATGTATTGATAAAACCAAAATAGAAATGCATAATATTGAACATCTTTTCAGTTGCTCCATGATTTTGTGATTTTTCTTTTGCAATAAAAAAGTGTTTGCAGTAGTAATTTAGAAATATTTGCACTTCTCTATGATGGTAAATGTGACTTTTTATTACTCTCCGTATCATTATGGATTATAACTCAACATTAGATAAGGCTGATGCAGCTGTTTAGTAGAAGTAAAAAATATTGCCACCTGGAAGGTGGGAGTAAACCAACACTTGGAGCCCATGATTTTAACCATTTTTGCGAAAAATCTGCAATAAACTCACACTTATGGATTAGCGGAAAAATATGATTTGTTGATTTTGCATAAATTTCCTTGATAATTCACAAGAAACTGGAGGGACTAATTGATGTAAAACTGATTTAAATTGACTGGTAAAATAATATTTAAACACTGTTACCTTGTCGGTTCCATTTATGTGTCCCTTTAGAGGCTAGCGGGCCACATAAAAAGCTATGGTGGACCAGATGTGGCCCCCGAGCCTTGAGTTTGACACACATGCCAGTTACATGTTATATTTGAATTATGGTATAAAATAAAATCATCTGTTGCAAACTGATGATGTGATGACAACTGCAGCTGAAGTATTGTGCAGCTCTGCAGTCACATACTTCAATATGTCGGACTGATTGCTGGATTAATTCTGAGATAATCTGAAATTTCACATAAATGCTTAGTAGTTCGCACGTCTTAGAATGGCTGGGACAACAAACAATTTTCTGTGCATCTGATTGATTTTCATTTGAGTGTTTATAAACTGAATTCTGTGGGTGGTAAAAAGCCTCTCTGACACACTTTAATAGAAAGTTAGATTGTGCTTGATTAAAACAGACAGTCTATCAATAATCAGTGTGATGGCCATTAACCAGTTATTAGAAATAGGATCGATGAGTGGGAACGTGATTGGTCAGCCGCAGTGATGACTGATTCTGTGTTCCTGTACAGTGTGTGTGTGTGTGTGTGTGTGTGTGTGTGTGTGTGTGTGTGTGTGTGCTGTCTGTGAACTGGGAGCAATGTTATACTGTTTGTGTGGTCCTACTTTGCTGACAGAAAAACTCTGGTATAGATTACACGGACATGTCTGAACATGTCCCGACCCAACACGCCTCAGAACACAACACAGCCTCTGTCTGGGTAAAGAGAGGAAAACAATGGACAGCTCGTGTTAAAAGGACATTCACACGACAGCTGTACTTTAAACCTTGGCACCGTGACAATCTTTTAAATCTATATTTTCTATACATCTGTCCTTTAAAACAGCTTCTATGAGACGGAACAAGTAGTTTCACTACTGGCAACTGGGACGGCAAACGCCTTCATGTTAGTGTTTTTGGGCTCATTTGGATCCTCATGTATATGCATGTACTGTACGTTTTGGATGTCTTGAGTGCCAGAGATTACTCATTGGCAGATTAATGGATTGAGCTGACCCAGTAGCCCGGCTGCATGCGGCCCTTTGTGGATGACCGGCCCTCAGCTCAAACACCGCCTCAATGTTGGGCTCTCCTGCTGCCAAACTAACAGATTACCCCTTATTTTAAAGCCACTTGTCAGACTAAAATAAGTCAAACTAGTATCTACGGAACATGTCTTATTTCTGTTGTTTTTATATTGTAAAATATGATTTATTCAAGATTAAATCTAAGCTTCCAGATGCCAGTTCCTCTGGTGACATCACGAAAGGCTTAAGGAGACTAATCAGAGTTGTTCACTTGCCATATTGTTTTGCAATGACTGCTGATCAACTCTTGATTCTTGTGCCTCATGTGATGTCATCGATACAATGGAGGACAAAGCAAGTTTAATTGTTCTTTTTGTTTATTTCTATCCTTTGAAATCTTTCATTTTATGAAATTGTTATAAAAATTCATACATCAAGACCTAGCTGTGATTATGTTGCCAGTAAATGTGTCAGCTGAAGAAAATGCACCACTAGAGAGGATTTAAAAAAGAAGAAGAAAAGAGTTTAACGATGCAGAAGAGAAAATGCATCTAACCATAGCAATAGCTGTGAAAATTGTCAAAATTAAGATAAAGTTTTTGTTTCTCTTTGCAGAATATTTTCCTATTTAGACGTGGTTACACTCTGCAGATGTGCACAGGTGTCAAAGGTAAGCACAATCTTTCAAAACTTTATGCAAATGTACCCACTAGCGCTTCTGATTCCAGCAAATATCTTTTAAATGACATCCTAGATCCGATTTAAACTCTTTGACCAGTCTTGAATTTCCTTTCAGTGTTAATAATGAAGTGCCCTCTGCTGGCCTGAAGCAAATTAACAGTGCCATAGTGGACTAAAAACATAAAGCTGTTTAGAATTGAATCATCTATTTAAAAACAAAAACACGGAAGTTCAGTTCTGCACAGGGATACGTTTCTTTTTCTGGAGCTCCTGGTGTTTTTCTTGTAACATTCGAAGTCAGTCCTCATTGCTTTTACTGCTGATCTCAAAGTGACAAAGTAACCTGACTCAGAGAAAACTATATAATTTTCTCAACACCTCCATTTTTCGGCTGCCTTTTCATCCCAACCTACTTCTTTTTTATTCTTATTTGGACTGATTTTGGTTAAATTATTCAGGGTATTGGACATCTTGTCATAGTTGGTAAAGAATTATTAACATCATCTGCACTTTTAGAATGACCTTCCCAGAGTTTGGAGAGATATTTACTGAAGAACTAAAATTAGAAAAAGTTACGTAGATCACAAATGAATACCAGTTATTGAAGTGTTTTTGGACATTCTAGATAAATTTTCTTAAAGTACTTTCACTTTATCATTGAGATCTGTTTCATAGATAGTGTAAATGTATATACATTATGTTTTTAGGTACACAAATTGGATTTAATCTTAAATAACTTTTGTTAATTAAATGGTAATAATTTTGATTGCTCTATACATAAAAATTATATATTTTTTATTATTATTGCAATTTCATTTTAGCTAATTTCCCATATTAAGCTTATCATATTTTAATTATCAAGTTTATTTAAAAAAAAAAATGCTGTTTATAGTCATTTGCTTTGGCCATATGGGAGTAAAACTGACCATTAAAGGAATGGAAGTATTCACATTTCTAAAGATTATTAGGAAATTGTCTTTAACGTATTGATGCTGAGTTTCATGAGTTCGCCATGAGGCTGGCTCTCTACCAGCTTCCCTCGTGCTACAGGAAATGCCATTCGTCCCTCTCCACCTCTGTCTGACCCACTTCCCCGTCCGTTTCTGGTGTGCCCCTCTCAGGCGTGGAACGTCCTGGCTCTAGATGGCAGCAACTGGCAGAAGATCGACTTGTTCAACTTCCAGACTGACATAGAAGTGAGTCCCGTGGTTCTGATGGCGAAGGCGATAAAGTGGACAGTAATGTATTCGCCGCATGTGTAAATGTGAACGTTGGCTGAGCAGCATTACCCAGCTGAAGGCTTAGTGCTGGGTCAGTAGGCTTTGGTGTGGACTGTGACGTCTTAGCTGATCCACTGTCCTGTTGCCCACTCACATTGCTCTCTCTCGCTCTCTCTGTTTGGCCTTGTGTCCCTCAGGGCCGGGTGGTAGAAAACATTTCGAAGCGTTGTGGAGGCTTCCTGAGGCAGCTTAGCCTCAGGGGCTGCCTGAGCGTCGGAGATGCTTCTATGAAGTGAGATTCCCATTGTCTCTCTGGCACACACTGATTAGATGAGTGCACTTCAGCTTTGATCTTTTTTTCAATAAAAGAAACTCATTCTCTTGTTGGTTTGTTTACTTGCTGCTATTGCCTCTGTGATTATAAGTTTAAGCAGCTTGTACTTCTTCATTCCCTGGGGATTCTACTGGGAGCTCGTTTATTTACGTTTCATCCTAGTTTACTTTGTACCCACTCAAAAAGAAGAAGGAAATGCAACCTCTTGTTATACACTTCTTTTGTATGATGGGCTCTGTTTCTTCTATAAAAAAGCAGGTTTACAAAAATGTTCCTACTCCTTGAGCTCTTTCTAATTTGCTCACATATTTTGCCATGCATTTCATTTATTCGTCATGTAATTGTAGGACTGTTGAGACTTTATACGTGGCACATCTACAAAAGAATATCTTCCAAGTATTTTATAAATAAGAAGGAAAAAATGTGGTTCATCTTTGTACAGCTGTTAGTCTTTTGGGTATGTCTCCACCAGCATTTGACATTCAGAGACTGAAATCTTTGCCCATTGTTCTTTACAAAATGGCTCAGATTGTTTTCAACATTGTAAATGTTAGTTTTGACACAGATTTTCAATTGGATCTAGATCTGGACAATGAAATTTGTGAATATGCACTTTATTTTTGACTCTAGTCACACAAAATCTAGCCAGCTGTGCTCTCCCTGCTGAAGAAAAGCTGCCACCAGCCTGTTTTGCCATTAGGATGGCCTTTCAGACGAGGGTCACAAAAAGTTCAGTATGGGTCCCACCTGAACAAACAACCTTCTTCAGCCTGTTTGCTCTATAAATCTTTGAAAACTTCAGAAACACATTTTCTTTTCCTAGTTGCTCTGGATTTTATTCAGAAATATCAGGCATGGCACACTTTTCAGATTTTTGTTAGAAAAAGTCTTAAAGCTTTCAGTTATTCTCCTGTATCACATAAAGTCCCAATTAAATGCATTAGTTTGTAACAAAGTGCGAGGTGCTTTCAAAGGGTATGAAAAGGGTAAATGCACTATGAAGAAGTTCAATATGTAGCTAAGGGTTGAAGGTTTCGAATAAGAGCAACATATGAAATAAGACTGTATTGGCTCCTCACGCACTCCCACGATCTGACTTTTAAGTTAAAAAAAAAAATGAAACGGTTCTTGAGAAATTCCCTTTCTAACGCTTCACCTGCCTCCCAGGACATTTGCTCAGAACTGTAGAAACATCGAAGTGCTGAACCTGAACGGCTGCACCAAGATCACAGACAGCACCTGCCTCAGCCTCAGCAAGTTTTGCTCCAAGCTCAAACAGCTGGATCTCACCTCCTGCGTCTCCGTCACCAACCACTCCCTCAAGGCCCTGAGGTATTTCTGAGGTCGTAGCCCTGCTTTTAACTCTGCAGGTCTTACACACTTAAACGTTTTGCAAACGCTGTTTGTGAAAGCGCCTTGATTTTCACACCTTTTTTTGTTTTCACGTTGATGTTGTGTAGCGACGGCTGCAGAATGCTGGAGATGTTGAATCTGTCGTGGTGTGACCAGATCACGCGTGACGGCATTGAGGCCCTGGCTAGAGGTTGCACTGGTTTACGAGCACTTTTCCTCAGAGGCTGCACGCAGGTAAAGCACACAACTTATTTCATTTTACTACTACTCTTTCTTTTTGCAGTGCATTATTATATGGTTGTGTGAATTACATTTATAAAATGTTTTATCTATTATGGAGTGTTAGAAAAAAGGGAGTAAACCTCTGGCAAAAAATCTCAAATTTTCTAAAAAAAAGAAAAGTATTTCATTGCACAGCTAAATAATAGAAATAGATCTCACTAACAATGTGTTTTGCTCTAAACCAGCTGGACGACGGCGCACTGAAGCAGCTACAGAAGCACTGCCCTGAACTGACCACCATCAATATGCAGTCCTGCACAGTAAGTCCAGCATTTCTTTTATTGAATGGACTAACTATTAGTGATAACTGAGGGGAATGTTTGTGTGACTGAATGTTCTTCTAACTTGTTTTTCTTTGTCCGACACCACCAGCAAATAACAGATGAAGGCCTGGTCAGTTTGTGTCGGGGATGCCACAAGTTGCAGATCCTCTGCATATCTGGCTGCAGTAATGTCACTGACGCCTCTCTGACTGCACTGGGACTTAATTGTCCTCAACTCAAGTAAGTGACATTACTTTAAACGTAGCTGGTTTATCTAAATGCATAAAATTTGAATTTGAAGCTCATGATTGGTGTCAGCACCCCCTCCTGGTCACAGATTTCTTTAATGGAAATATTTGCTTTATTTTCTGTTTTGCAAGAATCCTTGAGGCTGCGCGATGTTCGCTTGTTACTGATGTGGGGTTCACGGTTCTTGCACGGGTGAGTTTTATTAGTTTTTACTGGTTACTTTCACATCAGATTACGACATACTCACGGTCTTCTGGACAACAGTACTACTGGACGAGGTTAATTCTCAATGTGTGGAATTTGCCTGCGTTTATGGTAGGTTTCTGCGCCTCCCCCATTACTTGTAGCTCCTCTGTGGGGAAAATGAACACCACTGATTCGTCAGATTATCAGCAGAAGGTTAGGAGGGCTTTAAGTGTTGAACACTGTGCACTACTGAGTGCAAATGTTGTTTAATGGAATTGCACAACATTCAAAGTTGGTATATTTTCTACTGATCACGGATCTGATCACACAAACGCTCTCAAGCTGTTTTTCTTTTTTTTTTTTTTTTTTTATGAGTTGCAATGGGACTATTGTAAGTCTGTTGCTCGTGACTTTTCCTCCCCATACTTTGTCTTCATAGCTAAAAACATTGCCTGAACCTTTTCTTGACAGTATAATACATTTTGCATCCATAAGTAACTGTCATCCACTTTCCAGCTGATTGTTGACGCCGGGGTGGGGTCTTACATCAAAGCGAAGGGTCTTGAGCCAACCATCTATTTCACTTACCATTTCTAAATTGAATTGAATTTACTTCTGAACAACCCATCCATTTTTTTTTTCCCCACAGAACTGTCATGAGCTTGAAAAAATGGACCTGGAAGAATGTATTCTGGTAAGTGAATATGTGGCATTTAACGTATCGCTGATCATTTATCGTGAAAAATTTTCTATCATCATAAGAATTTTTGATTTATTGTTTTGACAAGTTTTATGTAATGATGTTGAATAAAAACACAGAACAAAAATATTATTTTTTATTATAATCTTCTCTGCTGTTGATACATTAATCCTCTCATTCCACAAGCGCATCAATAAATATGCAGCTGTGTGCAACTTAGTGATACAAATATCACTTCTTTCAGTAACCGGTGTCCTGAAGAAGCCTATTTAAATTAGGCTTCTTCATTATCAAAATACTTCCTCAAAATATCGTGTCAAAATTCAAGGCCTTTCTCGCTCACCCCCTACTTCTGTGAAGAGGTTAGACTGTAGCAGGCTGGAGCAGTATGACTATGTGGTTTTTTTTCTTGTTGCACACCCTTTGAATCACTATTAAATGCAGCGAGCAGGACAGAGAGAGACTCGCTGCAACACATTATCATGCAGCGCATCACTCCACATTGAGATGTCAGCCTCTAAGCTGTGTGGAGACATGTGAAGACATTTTCTAATCAAGCCCGTCCTCCCCCCAGGTGACCGATAACACCTTGGTTCAGCTGTCGATCCACTGCCCACGGCTGCAAGCGTTGGTAAACATTTAGACCTGCACTGTCTGAATTTGTGCCAGAACCCTCTCAGCCTGGCTGTGCATCAACGTGTCTTCGTCCGTTCTCTCATGCCACCCCACCCCCGGCAGTCCCTGTCCCACTGCGAGCTGATCACCGATGATGGCATCAGAGCTCTCAGCAACAGCACCTGTGGTCAGGAGCGCCTCACGGTGGTGGAGCTGGACAACTGTCCCCTCATCACCGACGTGACCCTGGAGCACCTCAAGAGCTGCCACCGTCTGGAACGGATCGAACTCTACGACTGCCAGCAAGTCACCAGGGCTGGCATCAAGCGCATCAGGGTGAGCGGCACAAGCGAAGAGATGTTCATTCGCATGTTTGTTTTTTTTGCTTTTCTTATTGTGAAAAGGGTGCGGTTTATTTACACTTTAGGGATTTTGATTAGATGAATCTTGGTTTGTTTTCAGCATTGTTTTCTAGGTGAGAAGGATTTTTACATGGCTTCTAATTTTCAGCAGAAAATAGTTTTTCAAAGTCAACAAAGTGCAACATTTTTACAAAAGTAAATATGGCAAACTGCATGAATTTCAACTGGCAAATCAAATTTCTTTAGTTCGACAAACTGAAAGAACATAATTGTAGATCTGAATTTAGTGGGGGTAATTATTAACATGTGTCAACATTTCAGCTAACTTACTGATGGGTCTATATTGTTGCATGAAGATTTTACTTAATCTAAACATGGGCATTAGGGCTGACAGTTCCTTCAGAAGATAAACAAGTTTCAACATCATTCAGTTAATGTCCTTTCTGGGTGTTTTGTCTATGCAACCAAGTCTCATCCTGTGTTAATTATCATTCTTGCCCAGTAGAAATATTACAGAAAGCACTGTAAAAACATGTTGGTATTATAAGAGGTGAGCTTATGTAAAGCTCCTTCTTTCATGCTAATACTGTTCAGACTGGTTATCATGGACATGTCTGTCATTGCAAGATTTTAATCTATTATGGATATTTTCTTCCACACAAAGTCAAAATGTATACATGCAGAATGAAATGTATACCTGCACTCCCACTGCTATTGGGCTAATTTTCTCTTACCAAGTTCATACCTGACAACATGCAACAATAAAAGCTCCAAATAAATTACATTTATGCTGATGACAAGTGGATTTAAACTTGTGACCAAACTAATAAATGTATTTCTTTATTGCACAGGCCCAGCTTCCGGATATCAAAGTGCACGCATACTTTGCCCCAGTAACGCCTCCCCCCTCTGTGCATGGAGGGGGCCAGCGACTGTGCCGTTGCTGCATCATCCTCTGACAATGGAGAGCCAGAGGGGGGCACCTCTGTCTACAGGTCCTGCTGCTTTGATATGGGCTCCGAATGGGTTGTGGGTGGGTGGGAGGGAGGAACTGGGGAGACAGGGGGTGGGGGGGCTAGGGTAGGCGGTGAAGGAGAGGGGAGGGGCTGGACCCACTCACTGCTCCTGATCATAGATCAATACATGGACTGATCTCCACTGATCCCTGATCGGTTTAAACCGCACCTCCTCTCTCTTCCTGCTCACCAATCGGCACTGCAGCAGCACGGGAGGCGGGGGGTTTGGAGAGGTTGAAGGAAAGAGATATGATTGGATGGACTTTCTTTATTTCTGTCTTGTTCTCTCCTTCATCCTCCAAAGACAAAAACAGGTTCTCCGCTTCATAATGAATCACGCACCGCGGATATCCAACCTTTCGGTGTAAGAGACTGCAGTGGAACATCAAAAAACAAAATGCATCATTTTCAAACACGAAAAACAAAAAAAAGAGAAGAGGTGTTCTCTCCATCCTGGACAAGCTACAAACTCCAGAGTTTCATCTCGGCCGATCACACGTTACCTTTACGTGACCATCCTGTGATTCTTTTTTGCTTCAGCTAACAGACTTGCAGCTCTGTGAGAGACGAGAGCCGGGATGTGGCTGAAATGCAGATCTTGTGCAAGTACTGTCACAGCGAGCTCGAGTCTGAAGTGTGGAACACTTGGGACGAACAGGAAGTACAACAAAACAGGACATGTGACCTATTTGTGCATCTGGGAAACTTTTTGTTCAGATTTTGATTTTGTTTGTACAGAGAATGTTTTGCAACACACACACACACAAAAAAAGAGCTTCACAGCAACTCACTCAAAAACTGGGGAAAAGGCCAAACAACTGCAACTCCTTTTTTTTTTTTTTTCCCAGTGCTTATTGTAAGTGTCCATGGCTGTCTATTCAGAAAGAGACATACGCTTGTCTTTTTAATGTAAAAACTGTTGCTGTTTAACAAGAAGGACCTATGACAAGACCCTGAGGGTCAAAAAGCGTTTTATTACACTGCTTCTGGAAAGAGTGACCTCTGTTGTGACCTGTGTGGTTCTGCTGGCTTGTAGGCCCTGGTCCAATCCTGTCAGTTAGCCCTGTGAACTATCTCCTACTTGACACTGAAGCATTTGTTTACATTTCAGATTAAGGTTAGCAGCAGAGGCTAACCTGTTTACATCGGAAGGTTTCCAGTCCCCATTACTGATCAGAGTGAGTCTGAGTAGTTTATTACACATATGTGACTGTGGCACACAGTTAAGGGGACTGTGACATCCAGTATTCAGATTTATTGCTGTGTGTATCTGGATATCAATCAGGGCTTTGGTAGGTGGAACTGCTTCAAAACTGAAATCGAAGAGAGCTAAAGAATTGGCTTCGAGACTGAGCAAAGGCACCTCAAGTTTTTTGACAATCACATAAATTTATTTATTTGAAAGTCTCTCTAGTATAGTTCTATGTAACTGTCACTTTACCTTTGTTGTAAGATGTTATAAATTGGCTTTTATCTTTCCATTTCAGCTGTTTACAGTTGCTAAGCAGTGCATTAATATTTATTAAGAATGGAATCCTATACTTCTGAGGAAATTTGCCAGAATAATTTATTAGATTTAACACAGAGTTCCTGTTGTCACTACAGAAGATGCAAAACCTAGCAAAGTTAAATGTGATTTCTGGAAAGTCCTAAAATTGCTGGTTTAATTTGCTTAGTATGCCTTAAGATCAACAGGATCTCACCTTTGTTTTGCCATGATGGAAATAGAGCCCCTTAAAATGTTTCCAACTAAATGAAACCAGCTTGTGAGATAATGCTACACTAAAAACTGGTAAATGCTGTCTAGTGCCAAGTGCTTAAAGGCTTTGGAAAGAGGCAGGGCAGTGGGAAGGATCAAAGATTAAGAAAAAGGAAGATTAAGATTTAGATGGATACATAGCTGGCATGACTGGTTGTTATACTAATGTCCTCTGACAGTTTTAACAGTTTTATGTTTAAGAAAAATAAAGAAATACATGAAAAAATAGACAAATGAACAAATAAAGATGACTAATAGTAAACTGTTCCTGTCTCTTTAATGAAACCAGCTTTCCTCCACAATCTGGAAAATTATAGAATTTGTTTTCAGAATTTCTAATTCAAGTAAAAATATTGTGCATGGAAAATATTTATTTCCAGAATCCATACCCATTTTAATTCTGGAAATGTTTCACTGTATACACATCTCCTCTATGAAAGTCTTTATGGTAAAGTTTTATTTAAAGTGGCTTTAAAAAAACTTAAGTGGTGACAATCTGAGTTAAGAAAAAAATTATATATTTTTGCCAAAACATCGGTAAGTTCTCTGAAATTTATCTCTACATCTGAGGGGCCGTTCTGAAGAAAACTGCGGCAGATCGGCATCTAGATGTCACCAAAGGGCCATGCTGAGAGAAGACACGCCCACATAAATAAGGTGTAATTTCTGAATTTGGGAAGAAAATTATCCTGAATAATTTCTTTTTTTAAAAATTATACATGTTTTTAAAATTATTACCTTCATTCTGTAAATAAAATTAAGTAAGTATTCAGTCGGAGTCCTTTTTGTTGTTATTTTACATCAGGCATCGTGTTGGCTAGCTGTGCGGTGATCAAGGATTGGTGGTCGCACCCCCTGGTTAACTGCAGTCCCCGGCAACGCGCAGCCTCCCAGCAGCTCTGAGCGGGTTCACTTCAAGCAACGATTGCTATACTTCTGGACTAAAACGGGATCGGTTAACACAGGAGTGGATTTATTATTTCAGTTGCGGAAGTTTGGTACAACTTCCCCGCAGACCGGATCGCAACCTTACAGACTTTTGCGCCCGTGGTCATGAAGTAGGAGAACAGAGCGGAGTCCGGCGATAGGCCGTTAGCAGGCTGAGTTAGCCTACGTGAAGCTATTTGTATGGGCGCTAACTAGCCAAGTGCTATTTTGTTAGCATAACAGATAGTAAATAACGACTTTTGGCGTGTCGTTATGCTCATGTACAGAGAAACCTTAGCGTGGTTCAGTGCAGTTGTACGTTTAATTAGGTTTCGCTGAGTTTTGAGGTCTTTTTTTGAGGAAAGTATTTAACAAGAACAAAAACAACAGCAACTTTAAGGCAACGCATCAAGTGGAGTTTTTTTGGTTTATTTTGGGGGATGATGTGTGTACCAAAGTAATCCGTATTTTTAATCGAACAGACATTGATGATCAAACTTGAGTCGAAAACTATCTGGACTGCACTCCTCCCTTGCTCCTGGACTGGACTACAGTTGACATTTCAGCCTCTCTACACCCCGTCGACTGGACCGTTGTCTTCGATCTTTGGCCCGGCTTCACTAGCTGGCCGCTCGGCACTGTGTGCCCAATGGAGGATCATGACAACATGGACTATTTTTACCAGCAGGTACTGCAGAAGGACGTTACACGCAGACTGCAGGTCGGCCAGGACCTCATAGACTACCTGAACGACCCAGATCGCTCCCCGGACGTGGAGCAGGACAAGCCTCGGCTTGATAAGACCATAGACGAGTTAACGGGATGGATCAACTCCAGCAATTTCAAGGTACGGGAGGGGGACAAAAAAAAAAAAAAAAATCCCAGTCATCGTGTGAGGGTGTCGTGGTGCTAGACGAGCATCCTGTTGCAGCAGGGCCGAGCGCAAATCGTGACACCGCACCTCGTACTGGCACTTCCGGTGGCAGGTCTGACACCTGCCACAAGTGCCACTGCGTTCGGCTGACTTCGGCTGACCTCGGCACCTCTTACTGGCACTTCCGCTGACACCTGCCACAAGTGCCACTGCTTTCGGGACTAGCTGCCAGAGTTGCCACTGCGTTCGGCTGACTTCGGCTGACCTCGGCACCTCTTACTGGCACTTCCGGTGACACCTGCCACAAGTGCCACTGCTTTCGGGACTAGCTGCCAGAGTTGCCACTGCGTTCGGCTGACTTCGGCTGACCTCGGCACCTCTTACTGGCACTTCCGGTGACACCTGCCATTAGTGCCACTGTTTTCGGGTCTAGCTCTCAGTGTTGCTACTGACTTAGGCAAATGGACTACATATCCCATGATGCTTTATTACTAGTAGAAGAAGAACTTAAACACAGACGAAGAAGACAGAATTTAATAATTTTTTTTTCGCATAAATACTTATGTTAGCTGAATTCCTACACGTTTATTATATCATGTATGATTCGTTCATCCTATTTATTCACTAAAGTTCATCTGAATAATCCAGCCGACTCCTTCCGTCTTTGAATTAATCAAATACACAGAAGGTATCAGGGATGCCATTGGTTTCGGCACCTTTGTAACAGCTGAGTCTCGCCTCCACTAGAGCTGCTGTTAGATGTCCAGGATGTTTCAGAGCTGTCACAACTGTTTCCGATGTTTTGGGGGATGGCAATGACAGTTTTTTGAAAACGTGTTACTTATAATGCGTGTTTATAAAAAAAAATTCAATGGTAATTGTATATTTATCCATTTAACACTTTGAATATTTTTGACTGAGTTTAATTCAATCAAGATGGCCAATTGAATATACTATAAAGTGTCACTATTACAGTGGAACCTGTCACTATGTTCAAAGACACATCTGGTTAATCACACATCACTGATAGTTAATAGGACTTTTTACTTAATCAAAATGACATTCAACCCTTGCCCATGTTTATATCGCAGAACAGTGGCTGACATAGTGCAACAGGAAGCCAAATGTTGCAACTGGATAATAGTAATAATAATCAGACTCTGTATAACGTATATTGTAGAAATTAATAAAGTTTGAAAAATAAATTTAAGCTTAATGATCATAATTTCTCATGGAGGAATAATAAGTTATTTGATCCTGATGTAGTAAATTCACACGTTGACTAAACATGAATTTTACAGTAGACTTCAAATTGCTGTTTAAAGTATTTACATACAATGGCTAATAAATATTGACAAATCAATTACTATGCATATACTTTGTGACATAAACTTGAAAAAATGTTGAAACATATCTGCCAAATAAAATAATATGTAAACAGCACAATTTTCTTTGAAAAAATCATTTGCATCTTAAGTATAAACTAAAGTAATTTTTATTTCCAAAAATATGTAACATTCTTGTTCTTAATGCTGCTTAAGATTCACACATTGTCAAATTTTTTGAGGTGTAAATAATTTGTGTTTTGACTTATCAATATTCAATATTGGTGTAAAAAAATTGAAGTTGTTTTAACTTGAAAGTGAAAATCCTCCTGCTGCCTTGAAAATGCTGTTGAAATGCATTTTTTAGCTCAGATTTTAGTCATTCTCTCATCTTTGAATAAGAAAACTTTGAAGACAATGAACCGAACCAGAAAAAAACACAGAGAAGCAACCTTCATTTATGCCACACAAATCTGTAATAAACTTGACAAATAATGAAAAATAGCGGGGATTAAATGTAATAAATAAAAACAAGTAATAACTATTTAAAAATGATTAACTGGCATTTTTGGAAAATTATGATAACATGTTTCTTTTTTTAAAAAATGCATTATCTTAACAAAAAACACTGAAAGTTATAGTGGCTGCCTGGTCTATTAGATAATAGACCAGGCAGCCACTATAACTTATGACATCCTGTGCACTGTCATGGAACCAGGCTGAACATAATGTCACTCTGGAATTGTCAATATCTCATGTTGCCACTGTCAGAAATGTTAACTAATAAGTCAATATTAGTGAACTTACCCGGTTTAATAATCAATAGCATTATATTAAGGTCATTGTATGAAAATAATTATAATCCGGAACTGACAGGAGCTTGTCAGCACTGACATACCATGGCAACCGAGTGTCAGTTGTAGTGGTAGGTACCTACTGGTAGCTATTATCACCTGTTGCAGAAGAGGTCCCATCTGAAAGCGCAGGAGTTGTCTTTCTCTGTTTAAGTCTGAACACCGGCTGTATATTTAAATATGTATGAGAATTATGTTGTAATTAAGATATATTTTATTTCTATTTGTTTGATCTAAAGTTATTCATATGCTACATTCTGTCTGAAACAGATAGAGAATGAGGTTAGCAGCCTGTGGCACCCATGGCCACCTTACTTGTGTCACCTTACCCAGTGGTAAGGTGGCACAAGTGGCACCTTACCCAGAAGCCCGTGGCACAAGTGGCAGCTTATGGCAACTGTCAACATGTTTTCACTGAGGCTGTTTATTGGAAACTGAAATTTGAGACTGTATAAAAAATAGACCAGGGCATATTTGCTTTTTTTAAGGGAACAGAATACTTAACAAGAAATGCAATACTTTGTGCCAGATCCACCATTATTTTCATTAATTATAAATTCATTCATATTAATTCTGACACAGAAGCTGTCACCAAAGAATATTATATTTCTATTCTATTGTTTTCCCCACTAAGCATATTTAAATATGCTGAAGTATGTATAATACAATTAAAAATACTTTAAAAATACAACTGTTTATAAATATGGCTGCATGTATAAGGTTTCCAGTAACAAAACAGCGTGTTATGAAAGATTAAATGTTCAAATACGTCATTGTGCCTGTTAAACATATAACGCTGAGTGGAGCGGTCGAACGCTATAAGATGGCCGCCCTAAATCTCGTGAGCAAAAATAGGCGAGAGGGGTCCGTGAGGCGTGGGAGGTGCCAGTATGAGGTCGTGGCAACCCTTGGAAGGTGCCGAAGTCAGCCGAAGTCAGCCGAACGCAGTGGCAACACTGACAGCTAGACCCGAAAACAGTGACACTAATGGCAGGTGTCAGAGGAAGTGCCAGTAAGAGGTGCCGAGGTCAGCCGAAGTCAGCCGAAGTCACCCGAACACAGTGGCAACTCTGGCAGCTAGTCCCGAAAGCAGTGGCACTTGTGGCAGGTGTCAGCGGAAGTGCCAGTAAGAGGTGCCGAGGTCAGCCGAAGTCAGCCGAACGCAGCGGCAGCACTGGCAGCTAATCCCGAACGCAGTGGCACTTGTGGCAGGTGTCAGACCTGCCACCGGAAGTGCCAGTACGAGGTGCCGAGGTCAGCCGAAGTCAGCCGAACGCAGTGGCAACTCTGGCAGCTAGTCCCGAAGGCAGTGGCACTTGTGGCAGGTGTCAGCGGAAGTGCCAGTAAGAGGTGCCGAGGTCAGCCGAAGTCAGCCGAACGCAGTGGCACTTGTGGCAGGTGTCAGACCTGCCACCGGAAGTGCCAGTACGAGGTGCGGTGTCACGATTTGCGCCTGCTGTCTCTCTCCTGTTGGCCTCTTCGTGTGTTATTTTCAACTAATTTGCCTTCTGAGCGTAAAAACAGTGGACGGGTTAAATGCCTCGTTGTACAAAGAGGCTGGTTTCACTGAATCTAAAACAGAACTGACTGACTGACATGAAAATGAACATATTATTAGCTAATTATGATTGAGACTACAAATATGTAAAACCATTAAAGCTTTACAGGCACCTTTAATGTGAATGTGCTCCCAGAAATGAGTGAGAAGCAGAGAGCTTTTGTCTGTGGCAAGCCAGCAGTCTAATCCTGCTACGTTGGAGGCAGACATTTTTAAATTTCCCACTGACTGGGTACTTTTCCTGCGCATTCCTGTGGTTTCTTAGGCTTTCTATTATCGTTTTTTGCTTGAGCCTGTCTGTGTCTGCGATTCAGACTCTTTGTCAGGACTGTGGACTACAGGGGGAATTATAGATGAGATGGGGGAGGGGTTAGGAGGCTCATTGTTATGACCTTTAATTTTTTGTCCCTTTTTTCCCTCTCCTGTAACCTCAGTTTATTCGGGTGTCTTTTGTTTCTCCCTCCCCTCCCCACCCCAACCATTTCTTACTTTTTCCTTTGTGTGCCTGAATGTACTCTCAGCAGTACTTTGATTCCAGAAAAAAAACAGAAGAGCAATATTTTTGCACTTTTCTCCGCATGCTGCTCAAAGCAGCTCAAAGCGTTTGTTGTAGTTAGACTGAAATTTGATTCACAAGTTGCATTTGGAGTTAATAGATATGTTACTCAGCCAGATGTGAACCCGGTGATGGTGCGTTCAGCATAACAAAGCCTCCTAAAAGCACATTTCATCTGCCTTGACTTGCATCAGGTTGTCACTGCTAGTCTGTGTGAATCTCAATGGTCAAATAATGCTGAATTTATGTCGGTGCCCATGCATTTATGCAAGTGTGCATTCATGTTTTGATACATTTAATTGCATTTTTGTATGCAAAATGTCATATTAGTCTTTGAAAAGGAAGTGGAATGTATTTATGAACATATTTAAAACCAATAGGTGTTGGCCAAAGTACTGTAAAACAATAAAAGTAGAGCCTCGGCATCATAACATAGATCAAAGTAGATAAAAAGCAACGATTAACTAAACACGTTGCAGAATCGTCACGTAAATTTACACGAGCGTTGCTTCTTGATGTGCTGCAGTGTGATGTTTCTGCTTTATGTACAGCATCCAGCGCACCAGCTAGCATTTTCCTTTATTCTGGCTGTTTTTATATTGACATGTGCTGCTAATGGGTAGGGTTTGCGTGATCCCGGAAAGGTCGTCTTACCAACAGGCTTTTATCTTTTCTGTCACTGTCGAACAGAAAAGCTGGAGGAGTTTCGAGAAGCCACTGAGTCAGCAAGGTGACGGCGAACTAGAGGAGACGTGATGCAGGAAAAACAAAGTTGATGTGTTGGGGGGGGGGGGGGGTTGCAGAGAAGGCGTTTAATGCAGAGCAAAAACTGAAAAATTACAGTAAAAAAAAAATAAATAAATGAAAAGTGCAAGTCATGACCCACAGACATGTTTGAGTGTGTTCAAAGTGAAGCTTTTACGCTCGAGGACCTGTAAGGAATTAAAGCGAAAACTGTTCCTTGGGTTGGAGTTCTTTGTATTCTTCTTCTCTGCCGAACAGCAGATTCACTTCATAAACCCTGATCTCATCATCATCATCATCATCATCATAAGTGGCCGTATCTGGAAAATTGCGAACAGGAAGCATTAATAATGCACGACGCTGCATATGTGCAGTTCAAGTTAAGATGACTGAACACTTCTGGCAGTGATCGGGGACAGATTAGGTTGCCAGACAGTAAAAGCCCCGGATGTCGTGATTTGTGTGTTTCTGCTTAAACAGTCATGCCTTGTTTGCCAGAGAACCCCAATAACGCAGCGACGCCGCTCCTGGAGCGCATTCGCCGCTTTAATAGGAAACAGATGGACCCAAACAGCCGAATATTTTAATAGGCAAGTCCTTCATTTAAAAATGTTCCGCCAAAAGAATGTTTTTTTTTTTTTTTTATCCATTGTTTTCAAAAACCTGGAAATCTCACAGTGAGATAATATCTAAAAAAAGAATATCTTCCACTCAAGCCATGTCAAATGTTGGCACTCAGCCTTCTGCTCTGCAAGGCTAGCTCTTCCTGCAGGTGCTTAATAGGAAAAAAAACAAAAAAAAAGAAAAACCTTCCAGCGCAGAAAATTCAATGCAGCTTTGTGGGAAGCAGCTGCAGGAACTGTTGTGACACAGTCATTATTGGTTGGTGGGTTCAGACAATGGTTCCAATCTTTTTTTTTATTTCTTATTGTTATTTAATTTCTCTGCTGTGTATTGGCGATTAGAAGTAAAGCTACAGGTGCTTATTGCACCTAGATCAAAATGAATGTTTTTTTCTGTTGATTCGGAACAAACAGCACTCTCATCTGCAGTTTTGTCCAATGAGGAGGATTCGGTTATAATTTAATTTAGTGAGAATAAGTGGAAGTTGGAATGATTTGATGATCTGCTTTTTTTCCCCCTCCCACTAAGAGTGGAATATTTCTTCAGCTTTAGCAGGAGTTAAATGTCCTGTTTGAAGACTAACTAAACGGATATCTTTAGGTATTTAAACTCTTTTTTTTTATTTTTTTTTTTATCTCAAAATCAATTTAAGCCTCTCTGTACACCATTTACATGGTATACGAATTAGCTGGGTAAGCCACCACACCTACGAACCCGAGCCTTTACAAAGAGCCTTTCATATAGAGCTGACTATGCGCAGTGTCTTAATGTCTCACATTCCTCCAGCTCCCTGGTTAAGAGTCTGGAAGGTATCATGTGTTGGCGAGACCCTTTTCATTTCTTAAAACAATATTCAGATGTTTTAATTTTGCAGTTTTGTAGATAAAACATTTTTTTTTTTTTTTTTTGCTCCTGTCCCCTATACTACCTGTAAAACCTTTTCAGCTTGTCGGGTTTTAGCAACAAACGTCACATATTTTGGAGATTTAAATTTTTTTTTTTCTCTGAGCTGTTCCCGTTGCTGCAGTATTAACCCCAAACCATTATGCTGCCACTGCTGTGCTTTACTGAGGATTTGATGTGTTTACAGCGTTAGTTTAGGACCATATAACTTTTTTTTTTGTTTTTTTTGTTATGGCGTCCTTGAACAGTTACTTCGTACTACTATTCCATAAATGTGCACATCTATTTATGTACACAAATATATATGCACAGTTTTTTAAATAGAAATGCAATAGGAAAGACTAGTTTTCGTAGTTCCTCTTTTTATTTCTACCACGTCTACATAGTGATGTGGCGTGAAACTGTTTTCTTTTGTTCAGATGCTGTGTCAAGTAATCACATGGTAAATTAAAATAATCTTGATAATCTCCTTTAATATGTTTTTTGAAGGCCAGTTTCGTTTACAGAGACAAAATCCGTTTTATTCGTGGTTTAGGTTGTGTTTTGTTTTCATGTATTTTTTCAGTCGTTTTGTTTTAATGCCTTCCCTTTTCCAGCGCCGTTGAGAGAGCAAACATGCGTTATTATGCCATTATTTCATTATTTTACAACGATGTTATAATTTATTGCAATAATTTCTGCGACAGGCCTTCACCAGTCTTGCGCAGTGACTATTTGTAAAAAGACTTCACGCACTTGGCTCCTTACTTAACTACTTACTTGCCATTAAGTTGGTCTGTTTTCTAAAAAAAATTTAAAAATTAAAAATAAAAAAAAATCTCTGTAGCATACATTAAAATTGGTGGTCGTAACTTAAAATGTGTAAAAAAAAAAAAAAATTGCAGAGAGATGAATACTTTGGCAAAGCACTTCCGCATCCCTCCTATTCCCTCGATACTCTAATGTCAGGGTTGATAACAAGCGTAGCCCTTTCCATTTCTTCTCCTCCGTTCCTCCATGTGAAGATGATACCAGATGGTTGTGGGTGCTTGTTGGGGTGTCGGGTGGAGGAGGGGCAGAAGGAGCCTGAGGGATGTTTCCATCATGAATCATGTTGCTTTTCCCCCCTTTTTTCCCCCCCTGAATAACGTTGGTATAAGTCGGGGTTCAGTTTGACCCAAGGCTTGCATTTCCTCCACAGGTGATTATTTATTTTTTGCTGCCGTTTGTTTTTTTGTTATGTCGTTTTGTCCTCCGTCTTTTCCTCACTCTTTAAAAACACAGTCACCTGGCTTCAGTCTTCCTTTGACCAAAATAGGGGAAAAACTGCGGGCCAGCTCTGATCTTATTGCTGGGCCGTCTGGCAAATATTCTTTAAATGGATTTTCTTTTTGGCTGTTGCAGTTTCGCCGGAGCGCTGCCAACAAAAGCATTCCAGGAGCGCAGCAGCATCGGGATGTGATCTTAATCAGAGGAAAAGTGGAAAAACTCCACTTCCAGACACAAATATGTGTCTACCCACCGAATTTTTAGCGTCGTCACAAGCTAATGTTTATGTTGCAGGGGGTTATTTAAATAGTGTCTTAACTGAATTTTGAACTTTAAGAAAGTTGGCTACATTTTATTTTCTTTGTGTGGGATTAATTACTGCCCTCTTGCACTAACCTTTAAATAGAAGACACTGACAAGTATGCAAGGAGATTTAAACATCTTCTGAGCAAACTTACACACAGGGGTGACGTTTCTGTGGACCAAACAGATTTCGTTCTTCTGTCCATAGTGATCACTTTCTTACCAAGTCGATGTCGTCGTCCAGGCCGTGTTAATATGGAGTGATTCCAAAATCTGGAACCACACATGGGGAGGCAAACCCGGCTCTCCAGAGCTGCACCAGAACAGCTGCTCTCTGCATTGGGATTTTTTTGGCAAGCAAAAATCTTTCAGTGGGAGATTAAAGATCCGCATATTAAAGCTGCGAAAGGGAAGATGGGTCCGCCTCGGATCGGCTGGAAGAACTCTGGAAAGTGTGGGCGATGATTTGGAGCCTGAACTTCTGCACAGTCCTACGCTGGATAGGCGGGTTAAATTTGGCGCTCTGCCATTTGATGAACTAATATTGGTGTAAACGCTGGCCGACGGAGACTGGGCCGCGTTTGGTCCTGCTAAAATGTGACGGTACTATTTATAACAGTGTGGTGAACAGCATTTGCATTCACATTATTTGTACAATGAGCTACTTTTCTGTGTTTTTATTTATTTTTTGGCTTTTAGCACGTCAGTTGAGGTTGTTAATCTGTCCAAATCCATTGCTAGCTTTTGATCTATGGTCAGTACGTTTGGAAACTCAACCAGATTTCACTTTTTCTGTAATATGTTGGTTATCTGAAGGAGCACATTTAAATTCATTCAGTGTGAACAATTACATTTCAGTTTTAGTTTCTGTGGGTTTACATGAATCGGTTCGGTTGGTTTGATGTGGAGAACATGGAGGTGAAACGGCCAATCATAACCATTGTTCTTCTTTCTCTCTGTGCTTTTTGCAGGTGGCTTTGTTAGGAATAGACATCTGCGGGGCATTCGTGGACCGCATGGGAGAGCGCTTCAAAGGATACCTTGGCACAGGTAAGAAGATTTCTCTTACTTTTCTTCTCGTACCCAAAGGTTAGCTCGGATCCGCTGGGCAGGCTTTGTTTTCGTTTAGCGCCCAAAACAAGTGAAAACAAGTTTAGCGGCTGCTTCGTTGCACATGTACCAACAAACCAGTTTGAACCCTTTTTTTTTTTTAAGCCAACACAAACTTCTTATTCAGATTTTTGTAAAAGTGATTATAATGATCTCTTTCTTTTCTCTCTTCCCGTGGCTCTAACTCTTTATCCGCTGGCATAAAGAGTTAGTCGCGCATAAATTTGCCTTCTTGTTTTCATACCAAGGTCTTGTTTGTATTAACGGACAAAAGCAAACCTGTGCGCTCAGTTTAGTGTTTTCTTGGCTTATGAGTGTTGCAGTTTGTTAAATAGTCACTGTCCTTTCAGCATCTCTGTGTGTGTGTGTTTTCGTTTCGTCTCTCGCTTCCACTTTTTAGCTTCCTGGCTCCGCCCCCTTTTTCTATTCCTCATCCTTTATGTTGCTCTATACTTGGGTCACCCTGTTACACCCCATAACCGCGCCTTGCGTTAATGACCTTAGCGGCTCAGTCCTATATCAGATTTCACACTCATTGGGAGTGTATGTGTGTGCTCTGTGAGTGCCAGCCGTGTGTGTATGTGTGTGTGTGTGTGTGTGTGTGTCACTGCAAAGCCAGACTGCATCTTGTCACCAGCAAACATGCTGAACCCTGCAGTGCCACTCCAGGATTACTGGCCTCATCAGCACACTGTGCAGTTCACCACCAGACATATTTTCAATCCAGTCGTGGTCAAGGACGCTGCTGAACTAAGCTGCCATTATTATGAAACTGTGCGCTTCAGATTGGTTTGAAAATCTTTTTTTTTTTTTTTCCTTTTTTTACAAAGCTGACTGTGGAATATCCCCTCCTCAATGTGACTTCATCTTTCCCCTGCAACGCTCCCTTTCTTCATCCGCCCACCAGCACACGAGGAGGAGGAAGATGAGATCATTCAGACTGAGTGATTGTATTGATTTACAGGGCTGACATATTGCACAGCGCTGCTGAATTTACAGCGTGTGTGTGTGCGTGCGTGCACTCTGACAAAGTGCTGCGCGCCATCCGGCCAAGTTATCCTAAGTGGGAGCCCAGGTGAAACACGCAGACCTCGTTTTGTGTGTTGCACTCTGATGTAATCACGCTTCGGTGTGTGCAGATTGACGGGTGAGCCGGGCTGTGATTGGCCAGCATTTCTGTCGCTTTTCAATGAGATTGTGCTGTTGAAGGGACATTTGTGTACGTTTTCATTTTTACTCCACTGAGTGACGTGTCCAACAACACCCCCCCCCCCCTCCCCTGTCGTGTTTTCTGTTTGAGGGTATTGTCCTTGTTGCCGAGGCAACCAGCTGTTGTGGCAGCATAACTACCACACTGAGTTAAAGGACAGATTACATCACTCCCTCTGCTGATGTCTCATTCAGGGAATGTGGGTAGGAGTGTGTGTGTGTGTTTGTGTGTGTGTGTGTGTGTGTGTGTTGGTGTGTACATGAGCCACTCTGTCTATTGACATTGTATCTAATTGAATGAATGTTAGAGGTCATTATTGGGTCGCACCAAGCCAGATAAAGTAGCAAAACAACAGTTTTATGAAGTTTATATTCTATTTTTATCTGATGTAAATTTAGAACATTCTGTGCTTTCATTATAGGACTTTAAAAAAAACGTGCTAGATTTGTTTCAGATGTCAAAACTAGAACTATATTTTTACTATAAACAGCAGTTGAAGCAGTGTAGCATAAATATGCACTGATTCCACTTTCATGGCCAATTTCCAATCTCAGTTTTGACTTGCTGATACCAGTTTGAAGCAGTTGTCACTTTCTTTTTAGGATCTTTGATAAAGAGTCTGACAAGCATCTTTTTTTTTTTTTTACCTTTTTTTCTGAAAGTGGTCTGTTATTAAGTAAAATGCAGTGATTGGGTCTAAAATCAGCCCATAGCATCTCATATTAGCGGCTAGCACGGCTACCATAACTGTGTAGCTCAGATTCTCTCTGCCTTTCATTTAATATCTGTACTCTTACCTTAACTCTGTGATTTCAAAACCTAGCTTATCCAATTAACTCTCATCCTTTCGCTTATTTCTGGAATTTTTACTCCTCGTTTAAGTTGCAGCCTCAGTAAACAGCAGGCTTGTCTTTTTAAATAGTTTTACACCATTTGGGTTTCATGTGACTTCATCCGTAAGCACCTCACTGATGATGGAAATAAGTGACTTTCAGTAAACACAGAAGAGTGTTGCTGTTAATGACTGACATTCTAAGACGCAATCTCGGTCAGTATGCCCCGTTACTGTTTGTTTGCATGGAATGGAGAGAAATAAGACGTCAGCTTGGATTATTTATTGTATGGTGTCTGGATTATTTATGCCCTAACATAAATAATCCAGACATGCAGCTGGAACCCGCTCTAGCTGCATGTCTGACATAATTACTCAGATCCGAGCTTTGACCTCTGAGACAAACTGAACAAGGCGTTAAGTAAGGGTGTGTTCGCTTAACCAGGAAAAGGACAGATATTGTCTGATTCTGGTCACATTTGAATGCTTTAGAAATATAAAGATACTTTATTTTAGGGGAGCACCGATTTATCGGCCAGTCAATTTATCGGTGCCCTTCATCCTTCATTTTGGGAGATCGGTGATCGGCCGATGCAAAGCCGATCTTGTCCACCGATCTTATCTAGCTTGGCATTGATCTAAGAATCAACCATTGTCCTCTTTTGTTCTCCGGTGAGAAAGGTTTGACTGACAAACCGGCTCACCAAGTTATGTCTGCACATTTACAAATAACAATAGTGACCCCACTGTTGACAAATAAACAACTTTCTTGCTACATTGAGCAACATTTCAGACAAAAAAAAAAAAAAATTGGTGTCGGCCAGAATCGGAATCGGCAGGTTAAGCTTTTTCAAAGATTGCTAATCGGCCGGAAAATTGCAATCGGTGCACCGCTACTTCATTTAAATATTTATCATCTTATAGCATCTACTGTAGAACTGTAACGAAGGCAGCGTTATGTGGGTTTATGTCCAGGTTTGAAGCATCAAGAGTGAAAGTTTGTTTTATTTTTTAGCCCTTACTGCTGATGCAGGTTGAGGGTGTGGGGGAAGACATTACTGTTGAGGATTATTAGATTTCGTAAGTAATTTTTTTGACTCTCCAATATGCTGCTTCAGATGATATTTAAAATTTGAAATTCTTGACACGGTCCTATTTTTTTCAGCTGTGCATTTAAAGACTCTCTTTCTGTTCTTCATCATCTCACTGGATTACATAGAGCTTGCTGACATGTGAGCGTTTGATGACCTTGGTGTTATTTTAGTCACGGTCCATTACTCATTTCCTTTCTTTCTTTCTTTCTCCACGACCTTCCAAAGCCTCGTGATTGTGCTGTTAAATGTTCTATAAGTTATTGAGTCTGATAAAGCCCACATACTTTACTAAATGTAACCTTTTATCTTTGTTTGTTATTGTCTTTTGAAATCATTCCACTTGGGGGCAGTCTTTATTACCTCCGATGTGCAAACACTGTTGAATTCAGCATCATATGTGGTTTGATTTTCTTGCATTTAATCTTGAGCAGATTTGTTCCCATCTTGTCTCTCATCGGCATTCCCTCCCTCATCTCTTTTATTTATTTATTTTTTTTCTCTGTTTGTAGTCTTGCCAGCTCTGGTGGACCGGCTGGGTGACGGGAAGGATCAGGTCAGGGAGAACAGCCAAGCTCTCATCCTTCGCCTCATGGAGCAGACCACGTCACCCATGGTGAGACGCATGCTGACATGAGCAGATAAATCCTGCATGCATCTTCAAATTAAAGGTGTAGCTGTGTGTAAAGCCATCTTGGAGGAAACTTTGTATAAACTAAATTTTAAAAAAAAAACAAGAAAAATTCCAGTTAGGATCTTCTTACGCATATTTTTTTTTTTTGGTTAACTTTAAAGACATCTGGCTGCAAGCAATTTGTGTTAAGTGTATTTTTCTCTATTTTACAAAAGTACATGCTTAAGCTTCATACAGAGGCATCACATCCATGCTTTTTACTCTCAGTGCTAGAATCTGTTTGGTTTGGCTCCCTCCTCTGGGTAATAAAAAAATTACAGCTGCTGCATCCTCATTGTCGTTTATGTTGACACACAAACATTTCTTGCAAATGCAAATACCGTCCCTGCGCTTCGCGCGCTGCTTAGCAAAGTTTGTAACCTGGACGTTTTTTCTTCTTGTTCCTCCTGACGTCCTTTCTCCCTCTCTTCCTCGTGCTCTCGTCCTCCTCCACGTTTTTTTTTTTTCTTATCAAGAACGTGTGGGAAAGGCTGACTCCCGGCTTTAAACACAAAAACTTCCGCAGCCGAGAAGGAATCTGCCTCTGTCTCAGCGCCACACTCGGCACGTGAGTAACTTCTTCTTTTTCAGCGCAAGGTCAGGATGACATTTAAATAGAGTTTTAAATCAGTTTACCTTCTGCTTCCTCAACATGTTCCTGACGCATAGAATGACTTTATGTTCTGAAAAGTCAGAGAAATTGGCTAAACTTCCTCCAGAAGTGGCAACCGGTGCCGTTTCTGCATCCTTTCTTGACCCACTTTGTTCAAGAAACACACAAGTTCCCTCTGTTCAGGATTAATCCTCTTAACTATTTCCGCCTCGAAGCAAACCCCACGGATCCTCGGTTACACGACGTTACAGTTCAGACACGAGCGCTTGTTTGTTTTATGAATTAGTTTGATCTCACTTCCTCCCGTAATTCCAAGAAGATTTGTTCTCCTGTTGGGTGCCGAGAATTGCAGGGACGTTTTAGCCTCGGTAAGCTGGGGCTCGGCAGGGTCAACAATGTCATCGCACAAAACGTGTTTACAGGAATAATAAATATATCGTTGTTTGTCGCAGCGTGTTGGACAGTGGGGGTCCCTGCTTTAGGTTGGCACAGCCAACAAACTAATCTGAAATTTTTCTGCTGATTTTAGCATCTTTTTACTAATAGCCGGTGGCATTTCTGTGTTGAAGTCTTCAGCTGCCGCCTGATGGTAATGCAGGAGATGTTGGGCATTTCTGCTTTGAAACTGAGTGGAACGATAAGACAAATGATCGTTTACAGAGCTCTAGGTCTTAGCATTTTTTATTTACTTTTTTTTAGTTTTCCACTTAAATTTTTAAAAGAACAAAGCGTACTTAGGGCTATTTATCATAAATCCGAGTCAGCTTACTCCCGTTTCTGTATTTACTTTGTCTTCTTCTTTTGTCCGCCTCTCTCAGGTACGGAGCCCAGCCTCTCAGCCTCAGCAAATTAGTCCCACATCTCTGCTCTCTGACTGGGGATCAGAACCCACAGGTGAGACGAGCAGCATCGTTTAGTTTGAATTATGCTCCGGCTTTTGTTTCCTTAATTTATGCGGGCAAAAACATGTTGAGACAGGAACAGGCCAGTGTGTAAATACATAAATCACTTAGATTAGTTGTTAAACAGTCATGTGTCCTTTAAAATCAGTTTACTTCATAATGACTTTACAGTAAATAATTTTAGATTAGATTATCTTGGATTCTATTCCAGGTTCAGTCAGATAAAGATTTAGATTTTATTAATCTTTTTTTTCTTTTTTTTTTTTTACTTTTAGTCACCCCATGTGAGTTGCTGCTCAACAATTTAAATGTTTTAAAATCCAAAGTCTAAATTAATGTGCAGTGCCTGACTTTTGTGAAAGAAACATCTCTCTCTCATTGTGTATCAGCTAAATTGTATTAAACAAAAAAAACAAATTTTATTACATGTTTGCATTGGCTCATGAAAAATAATAACACACAAAGAAGTCTGCTTAATGTATCTAAAATGAGTGATAAACAGCAAAAAAAAAAAAAAAAAGCTTTAAAAAAATGACATCAAATGAAAATATTTTCCTTCGTTAGTCGACTAGTGTAAGTGTTCACCGTGCTGAGCTTGTTGTTTTGGCAGCAGATTTATGTGGCAAGAATCATTGATGTGACTCAGAAGAAAGAGAGTTTGCCAGCTGTAATCTGAAATCAGTCGCAGTTCCAGAAACTGCAAGAATCCTTAGTGCACCGTTAGCTTTTTTTTTTTTTTTTTATGTTAGTGCCAAAGCATAGTGATAAAAATGACCAGCAGTCAGTTCTGCTGAGAGCTGCTGTATTTGGGGTTACATGTGAAGTATATGTGAAATACTAGGTCTGCTGAAATTTTAGATGAGGGTGACCCCAAGCTGCGAACGTGACGCATGTTAAGTGGAAATGCTTCAGCACTTAGCAGTTAGCTTTCCCAAAGGAGCGTAGGAGTGACTTTTGTTTGTTTAAGTTTCAAAACGCTGTTTTATTTTCATTCATTTCTAGTAAGTAAATACTGAAGTGTGGGACTGTACAAGATTAAGAAGTGGGGTTATAAAGTGAAACACCATCCAGTCGGCCGAACACTTAATGGCATGCAGAATGTGTGATTCGTTAAGATTGCAAACAAAACTGCACAAATATCACTTTTCATACAGTCCATTGTGATATTGTTAATGTGCACCCTGATGTTGCAAAATAATGGTGTATCGTGCATCCCTTACTCAGAAGCCTAGTGGTGAAAACTCTTCTTTCTGTGTCTATCCTTCTCTTTACTAACAGTAGCAGACATCAGAGAATTCACAAGAATGCTAATGTCACTAACTAAACGGAGAGTTTAGCATCATTTGTTACATTTAATGTTTCCAACACTTTATTTTCTTGGAAATGTGTTGCTTTTTGTTGCATCACTCTGCAGCTGCGCTTGAATTCTCAGCTCAGACATCTTGAGACGGCGCTCTGATTATTACTGTTATTACTGAGAGGATGAGCTAAGCTCTGCGCCCTCACCTCCCACTGAGCTTCATTGCGCTAACATCTAGTTGTTAAACACCCACAGCAGCTCAGAGCGAGGGTTTGAGAGTAAATGTGCAGAGGGGGGGTAGGGGGGATTGGAAAGCTGAGCTCTGCTTCTTCTGCTGAATGATTGTGCCCAATCATTAGCTACCCACATTTCACCTCGACCAATCAACAGCCTCGACAAGCCGTCTCCGTCTCACTTGCAGCGAATTCCTTCAGCAAAAACCCAGCTACCCAATCACAACACTTCTCAGTTTAATTAGCAAATCGGGTGTCTCCCGGTGGAGGTGCAGTAGGGATTGGATTTTAATGAGTGCTTACAGCATTTTGTGTAATATTTATTAGGTCAAGAAGTGAATAAAAGTGTTACAAACTGCATGACTAATTGCCTTAGATACTAGATGAACTCCCAGCTTGTGTGTGTGTGTGTTATTAACGTGGTGACGTCTGCCTTCTGTAGGTCCGAGAGGCTTCCATAACAACACTAGTGGATGTTTATCGTCACGTCGGAGAGAAAGTCAGAGCAGACCTGGGAAAGAGAGGACTTCCAGCTGCTCGGTGAGGTTTTCTTTTCTTTTTTTTCGCTCTCATCTCTTGTTCTGAACTCACTGATGGGAGGTTTTCTGGTTTGTGTGTGTGTGTGTGTGTGTGTGTGTGTTTCGGCGATGGGTCTGTGGGGTCCCAGAGCTTTGGCACTCGGTCTGTCCCAGGCCACACCATGTACCACTCTGTCCTGCACCGCACACAGAAGCACTTTCATTCGGAGCACAATGCCGTTTGACTGAGGAGAACGGGTGGGAGGGGGCTGCCGGGGGCACAAAGGGGCTGGGGAGAGAGAAACAGAGTTGGGTGAAAATTACAGCGTTCAATCATCTGAACAAAAGGTTTTGAAAGGTTTTTTGGTTTTTATTTTTGAAACTTTAACAGCGGGCAGCGTCAATCCCGTCTTTCTCCCATATGGGAGATCTGAGCAGCAGTCAGCTCTGTGTGCTGACTCCTCAGCATGAGTCGTGTGTCTGTGAATGCTTGGCTGCGACCATGTGTCATGTGTTGTGCATATTAAGCCAGTCTGTCTCCTGTGTAAACACGCGGTCTGTGTATGTAGGGCTTATCAGCGATGGCGTGTTTGTTTGTGTTTGGTCTAATGTAGGAATCAGACGTTTGCAATGATTTGTTCAGTTAGAGGATCCTCTTTTCTTACACATGTTTACATTTTTTGTGATTATTAAAATACAGAGGAAGGCCATGCTGTAACAATAAGCACATTAATTCAATACTACTGATTTAAAAACATTGGCAATCTACTGCCAGGATATAAGGGTTTTACACCTTTAAATTAATTTAGGGACGTTTGAGCATATTCTTCTTTCGGTCCCAGGAATAAATCTGACACAATTCTGTGTGTCTGACGATGTGTGTGTTAGTATTAGTGTATGGTTGCTGGCTGGAATGCATGACTGGATCACATTTCATCTCTGCAGAGCTAGCATACTATGCTATATCGTCTTCCAATCTTAGTTTACTTTTGCTCTGTAAAAACAATTATAATTCAGTCGTCACGTTTCGTACTCTCTCAAGTTCAATTTTTGTCTTATTTAATGTCAACTTTAAAACGACTTTGGCAATTCTGTCCACATAGAATATAACTCACTGGAGTAAAGAAGCAGAACATTTTCAATAAGACAAAAGAGTGGCTGGAGAAATGCTATGAATCTCACAAAATTGTCTTTTATTTTTGCATAATAAATTAACGAGTGACTGTGTGACTCTTGTTGTATGTTAGTAACTAACTAACATTGGATACCAGTTGACTAATATTCTAAAATAAAACAAAATTCTTGCAGAGTTGATGTTTTCAAATCATCTTTAGCATCATATATTAGAGGTGAGCTTGATTAACATTACCAAAAGGGTTCTTTGGATCTGAATACTGTAGAGAATGTAGATCATTACCTTAACTTTGACACTGCTGTTCTCTGCCTTATGATCCTGCGTGGGTCCTTAGATCACCCAGCTAGCTGCTTTTAGTTGACAACTAAACGTAAACTTAAAGGAGATCGGGATTTTTCCACTTGCAGCTCCCAAACTTTGGATCAAGTTGCTTTTAAATGTTAGACAGGCATCTTCACTTTGTGTTTTTTTTTAGGTCTCTTTCTAAAAGCACATCTTTTCTCCGCAGCCTTTGAAACATCAAAGATGTCCGTTTTATGCTTACTTATCTTATTTTTGTGCAAAATTTTGGAGAAACTTGTGTTTTATATATGCTTTATGAATAAATTGGACTCGCCGAAAGTCTGCAGAAAGACCTAGTGCCACATAACTGGATGTCTTTAATCAGCAGGTCAGCAGGCCTGCAACAGTAATCGTATTTAACCTGACTCCTTCCAACATACCACTTACCGTATTTTCCGCACTATAAGGCGGCGCACCTAAAAACCTTCAATTTCCTCATAAGTCGACAGTGCGCCTTATAATCCGGTACGCCTTATATATGGACCAATATTGAGCCACAACAGGTCTAGCAACTACGGTAAGCAGCCGCCGACTTCATTTTCGCCCGTAGAAGAAGAAGCGCGCGGTGCATGCTGGGATAGTTGTCAGAATGCTGGTTTGTTAATAAAGTTTGACTGACCTATCTACCTAGAATCAGGTGGTCTGCAGGTCATTTAGCACCACGTTCTCCACGAACATGCTGTGCGCGAATGGAGAAGGGTGACCATCGTCCGGCCACGACCCGGCCCAGTCGCGGAAGGCTCTCCTTCACTATATATAGTGCGGAAAATACGGTATATTATCTTGACTTTGTTTGGGTTTGTTGACAGTCTCAAAGATGGATCAGCAATGATTACCCTTCTGGCAACGTAAATATCCTGCGAAGGCTTTACTGTATCTGAACGAAAACAGCTGTTGAAATCTGATTGAGGTCAAACCGTTTCATGCAGACAGCAAGTCGGACGCGACCCAAACTCGTTAAACGGAGATATGATTAGGAGTCGGTGAAGTAATGGTTCACAAATTCTTGTTTTTCTTGTAGATCTGGAACCAAACAGTCGTAACTCGACTCTGAACAGCATGGGATTACCATTAGCCCGTAATTAGGCTGAATACGGGTGGAGTTCAGTGTTCAGCCCTTGATGTACACATTTTCCCCTTGGAGAGGAAACGTACAGCGAGGGAAAAGTGGAGAGATGTTGTATTGGGGGGGGGAGGAGGAGCAGCGTTGTTCTGTGTCCTGTCGGCCATGTAGCCCCTCCCCCCTCAGATGATAACGAGTGTATCTGAGTTCGGGAGGGAGGTTATATAAAGGGTAACTGAATCCGTCACACAGACTGACCCACATGACTCTCTCTCTCTGTCGCACAGACAGATTTTTAAAGTGTTTGAGATTCGGATCTTAAGACGTTTCTCGGTGTGTGTCCACGCAGCGGTAGGTGGGGCTTTGTCGCATGTCTGTGGCATGCTCCGGTCTCTCGCCGTTTGGCTCTCCCTCCCTTTCGCCCTCCCCACTCCCTCTTTTCGTCTCCTTGCCTCCCTCCCTCTCTCGGAGCCACTGCACCATGTTGGATACAAAGAGCCGAGGGGAGCGGAGGACCAGAGCGTGTCACTAGCATGTGGGGGGGTAACGCAGCGTCGCACGGCAGCCTATTAATCAGTCCTCCGGAGAGAGATTCGAAGACAAATGACTGCTGAGGACGAAACGCAAGGATATATTTAACCAAACAGACGAGCGAGATGCTTCTGCAAGGAAGAGAGCCGCTTGAAAACGCTGCGCGGCCAAGGAGCCAGATGCACGGCTAATTATTGTCGTCGGGAGCTGCTTTGCAATCTGGTGGCCGCCGATCTGCAACTAGACGCCAAAGGGCAGAAAGACAGGTAGAGGGCTGGGCGATGACTTTAATGAATTCATATTTAAATTTGTGGAAATGACACAGTAATGGATGCAAGTGAACATGCTTCATTTTCTTTGTTTTCTCATTGCAAGTCACTTCTATTTTTTGTGAGTTTGTATATTTTATCTGTATCCTGTAAAGCATGGGCGAGGCTTCTCTTGTCCGGTTCTGATTGTGCGTCTGGAAATGAGCAGCATGTTGTGTGTTTTTTTTTTTTTTTTTTGGAGGGGGGACTCTGATCATGCTAGAGTTGTGGCGCCCGGAGTGAGACACACCCACATATATTGAAAGAAGGATGAGCGGGAGCTCCACATGTTGTGAGCTGATGATACTCACTTCTGATCCGTGCCACCTTTGTTTGTTTCTAGGTCAACGATGACTGTCTGACTGGTCATTTGGCATATTTTACTCACCGATGCTCTTCGGCGATTAGTTTATTTTTTTCATGCGACTGCGTTTTGTTATAACCTTCTTTTTGTCTCCTTTTTTTCCCCAGGCTACAGACGATATTTGCTCGTTTTGATGACGCCTTGAATTCTGGCAACATGGCCCTGAGCCCAAGTCACGGTCAGTACCTTTTCTCATTCCTTCTGCCATTATTATGTTGAAGAGCAGCCAAGTCATGTGATTATTTTCGAAGACGGTTTTACTCTTGTCAAGTAGCAGGTGAGCTTATAAAATAAGAAATACAAGAAGCACGTTGCGTGTGCCTGTGTCGGATGGAGGGATTCTTGTGCGTGTCTAAATCAGCAGATGCTCTTGTGGTTGTCTGTTGCTATGAGCTCTTGTAAGAGGACATAACAGGATTAATGGTTTAGTGTGTTTGTGTGAGTGTTCTCTGACAGAGCCAGACCTGAACTGAGGTCTGCTTTTGCCGCTGTGACGGTTTTTGCTCTAAAGCAATGTTTGACTCCAGAGAAATGTCGGACTATGCTGACACATACGTAACTTTATTACTTTATTATTGAGTGATTCATTTGATCTGGACTTGAACTTTATTGTAATGTAGGTCTTTTATTGTGAGGTGATAAAACTGATAGTGTTTGCTACATATCTGTCTCAGTAGAATTGTCTTTGCGTTGGAAGTTTAGTTTTACAGCAAGATAAACTTCTGCATCGCTTAGATTTTTGCTGGAGATGAACCTGTTGGATTTTGATCACGAATGTTGCAAAGCTCTCACCTGCCAACCCCACTTTCGGACTATTTCAATTTCTCTTTAATGGCTGTAAATTACAATTGTTCTGAGATTGTTTGACAACCCAAAAGTTACAAACTTGCTTTTCTCTGCATCACTATAAATTTTCAGGCTCTATTTAAAATAAAGGTGTCCAACTTGGTATTTATGGAAATAAAGCTCTGATTTGCTGCTTTGTGGTCATCCATTTAGTGTAGGAGTCATTACTGATCTTTAAGAACTAGAGGGGATGTCACACTGTGTGTGTGTGGGAGAGCAGTCACTGTTACACAGCTCCGCAGTTAAAGTGTTTAATTTTTTTTTAGATAAGTATAGTTTTTAAGCCATCTTTAGTGCCTCATTATAGCAATTAGTATCACTTACTACAGTCCCGGTGTTTTTTGTTGTTGTTTTTTTTTACCTCAACCGTGAGATTACCAAAACACTAAAAACATTTGGTAAGGTTGTACTTTCATGAGTGACGGAATTATACTCTAAACAAGGTTTCCCCCAGAAAACAAAAAAGCCCGGTGATTGGGCACTAAGGCAGTCATTCATGCAGCGGCCTATCGTGTTTTAGAGTTAAAAAATGTTTAAAGTTGACAGGACATTTGAAAATATCACTTGATATTTAAAATAAACTTAAATAAATAAGCAATGCTATAACCCTGGTGGGGGCACAAGTAAAACCTGGTGGCCCGCCAGGCTTATAATACACTGGGGGAAACCGTGTTTAAAAAGGATAGAATGGGACACGTTTTTCTAATGCGGTCAGCTTCCTGTTATCTGCTGACATGGAGAGCTGACGTACCTCTAAAGAAGAACATAATTTTCTTTCTAGAAGTTTTTATTTCCCTTCATTTTTTAATTTCTCACTGATACTAAAACTTGCCAGTAGCTATTATATATGTTACCTTGTGTTTTTAGCGTGATCTGCTCGCCATCAAACTGTTGATACATCTGACAGAAATGGGTTTAAAGTAGTCTTAATTTTACCAATATGTTTCTGATGTAAAGCAGTTTGATCGTTCTTTTAGTGTCTTTATTCTGACAGAGAATCTGTGGAGGGAGTCAAAGATGAGGGTGATGGCCAGGAGGCCTTCTAACCTCAAAAACGTTGAGCTCTTCGCCAAAGACAAATTGTCAAAATGTCAGTGGGAAGATTCAAAAAGCTGGTCAGCTATACTGAAAGAGGGTTGAATCCCAATAAATATTTTCCAATGAGAATTGAGAACAAAATAAAAAAAAATCTTTAACATGCCATAATAAGATGTAAATAAATCCAAACCTTTTTTTAAAAAAATTATATTGCATCTATATTGTCTTTTGCTAGATGCCTGTTCGTGGTTGAATGAAAATAACTTAAGTTAAATCTGCCAGGGGAATTAATAATTTTAGACTCAACAGTTTGACTTGTTCTCCGATTAGGAAGATACAAAATTTTTAGTTTCCAACAAACTGATGACAAATGAATTCTTCTCTGTTTTTACGTGATGCTGAAACTGCAGGATGAAAGATTCAAATAATGTCTCCTGGATTGATCAAACATTGAGCTTTCTGTTTTATTTGACCTGATGTCTTTATAAGAAAGTCGGTCACAGTGGAGCAGATCAGCAGAGGGCCAGGAAAGTGAAGCTATCCACTGATCAGTGTGGCAAATGTGCTGCCATTTTAATAGGACACTCCAGATTTATGAATATTTTATCTGAAATAACTTTAGTCCCCTCTCTTTATAGTGGCCGTATAAATCCATTTCTTTAGAGTGGAAGTGGTAATGCCAATAAACTCCTGAACTGGTGAAAAAGTGCAATAAGATGCATTGGGTTTATAACTATTTTGATAAATGAAATTGTATGAAATGACAGCTCACAAGGTGCATTTTGGGTTAAACCTGTGAATTTTTGTAATCCCTGTTTTATGTGGAAATGCTTGATTTTATGGTTTCTCTTGTTTTCAACTCAGAACTTAAGTGTAGCTGTCACCAGAGAGAATGTGGAGAACAAGCACAGTTCAGGAAATAAATCTTTTGAGGTTTATTTATTTAAATTTTTTATAGCTAAGCTAAAGATTTTTGTCTTGGAAATCATTCAAAAGAACAGGTGGAAACTTAATGCTTTCTGATGCATATCATTTTTTGTGTGTCTTTGTCTTCCTTTAGGTAGTTAGTTGAGGTTTATAGTTGTGCTTTCTAATATTTCATCACAGTTGGAAAATTGTCAAGTTACCTCAATTTTACAAAACAAAGTTGGAAGATAAAACATAATATTGTCCCATATTCCATGCGTTCAACTTTTTGTTGTGCCAGAAAGTTGAAAAAAGTTGGTGTTTTTTATTTTGGTGTAAAACTAATTTATCTTTAAATCAGAAGGTTTTATTTTTTTTTTTATTTTAAGTTATGATTAGAGATATAGTGAATCTAGTTTTAATAGACAACTTAATATTTAAATTACAAAGTGTAAACTCTTCCCTTAAGAATTGAACGCCAAAATGAGACTGTTTAAGTTGTTTTTGGTTACAGTGAGATATATTTTAAACAGATGAGTAACTTTAAAAGCATCGTCTTTCAAGATTCATCAATATGCAGTAATCAAACATTGTCCTTTACATAACTACTCACATATTCTCAAAACAAATTATTCCCAGTTACCTACTAGAACGTGCTTTGAACAGTTCTTTTCTGAACTGAAAGACCAGCTGCTGATCTGTGTCTTACTGGCTTCATATTTGCCGTTGCTTTGCTAGTTTTAATTACGATAAAAATGAAGAATTTTGTTTAGCTTGGCCCCATTCAATTCTGCAGCAGCTTACGTTTTTAAACTTGGGCTCTAATACGGAAATGACCTGAGTCATGCTTCTGTAGTAGCGTTTCAAACTTTGACACATCTGCTACAGTCTAATGAAAACTAAACTTAACTTTATTAGACTCTTCAGCCCGATTGTCCTGTCAGTTTCTGGTTGCCTCCCCACAGACATCACCAGTGAAGTCTAATCTGCTTGTTGTAGTAAAAATCCATCCAAAACTGTGATTTAAACAAAATGAGTGAAATCGGACGTCCCTTTCATTTTTACGCACCTCTCGGCCTCTCACTTCAGGACAAACTTGCGCGGTCTGTTAAAATCCAAACGCACAAAGACGCGTTCCCCTCTCGTCCTTGCCCCGCATTGCTGTTAGGCCAACTCCCGGCGTTTGCTTCGAGGACTGCGAGAGGAAGCTGACCGAGATCTGTGCCAGAGGCCGAATCGCAACGCCGCGCCTATCACTGCCTCTCCCTGATTCATCGTGACAGGAACAGAGAGCAACGCTCTGCAAGCAAAAGAGCGAGGGAGGCAGAGGCGGAATCAAATGAGGAAGAACCAAGGGGGGACGGAAGTGAATGGAAAGACGACAGGAGTGTTTCACCTGTAACACCGTGATGGTTGAGGATGACGAGGTGGTAACTGGATCTGTTTTTTTTTTTTTTTAAATCTCATCTGGCGGTGGATTTTGGCACCCAAGACAAAATGCTGTCAGCATATGGTTTTAAATTGAAAACAGCTTAAACCTCATGTACTTTCTCTCGTGTGCTTTGGCACAGATGGACAACATCTGCGCATGTGGAGGAAAACTGGGGTGTCCTCAGTTGTCTCTGTTACGCTGAACTGGATCAGTTTGTAAACGCACACGTTTGCACGGATGTGTCCGGTTTTTTAAAAAAAAATTCTTTTATAAATTAAAAAAATAATAATATAGGAGATATTATAGAAAGACTCGGGACGTTTAGCCAGACGCATGCATGAGTGAAACCCGACAGATCGGTTATTCCATTTTTGTCACAGCTTAAGTTTTCACAAAATTGAAGGTGAAAATAAATAGTGGTACCTTAAAGTGTCAAAACAAGTAAAACAATCTAGTTTTATTGTAATTTTTTTCCAGCTATGTTAGCTAAACGTAGTTCTGGTGTGAGAACATGAACCATGACATAGCCGCGGCTGCTTGTATGGCTAGCCATTACGCTACGTCATTTGTTCCCGTCTCAGAGAGAGATGTATGAAAGGTATTTATTGCACTGCACCCTGACCAGCAGCAAGAGCCTTCATGTCTTGCGTTTTACTTAAGTTTTGACAGGGATTGACATACACACTAATCTCACTCAGCCTCTCTTGCAGACAGGCACATTCTGCTTCAGTGCGTCGCCGGCTCTGCAAAGAGAGCCGTGACCCTGTTTCCAGGCTAGACTGGTTGCCATAGCAAAGCTTTCCTCTGAATATTATGGGCCATCCCTTTTGCCCGACTTGGAGCTGGGTGTGTGCGTGCGTGTACGTGTGTATTTGTCTGCATTTGATGAGATCTTTTTCTCTAGGCTGTTCTAGAAATAGAGTAGTCTGTCTGTCTTTTATTTAAAGACTCATGTCTGTCTTTCTCTTTTTTTTTTTTTTTGTCCCATATGACGTCTCTTCCATACAGTTTGGTTAGCGATGCACCATCTGGCCAATTCCTTGCAAGTTTTACATCACTTTTATTGAATCCTGCATCAATTAAACGACGGTTTTACTATCTGCATGAAGTGGAGTTGTGACAGCTTTCTCAAATACGATCATAAGCTCCATTCCAAATGCACAGTAGAGATGTCCAACTTTTTAATGCAGCGTTAAATTACCAATTCATTTAATTACAACAGTAAATAATCCCTTGGCAGCATTTTGTTGTTATAATAGAAGCAGAGGAGATGCCACATGGTGTGTGCGACAGAGACGGAGAGCAGTCAACGTTCCACAGCTCTGCAGTTAAACAGTTTTATTATTTCAAAACAAGTCCAAAATGAGTTGTTTTACACTTTCTCTAGAAATTCCAGGTGTGATGATGATTTCCATACTTAGCATTGCTAGTTGTAAACGCCGGTCTGTGTGTTTTCTGTAGGTTTAGTAAATCCTTACATTAACAGAGATTTCCACACTTGCAGTATTTCCTCAGCTAGAAGATCCCAGTTCGACTCTTCAGAGGAATAAAACAGAGTAACTTCTCTGTAAAATGTTTCTGTTCGCTACCTACTTTGAACTCCTTGCTCTAGAAACGGCTGATCATCCTCAATAGAAAACAGTTTTCTTCTTTACAAGCTTCTTATGACTTTTGTGCCGTTAGTGACCGTATTTTAAGCACCTCACTAATAACGTAAATAGCCGATATTGCTTAGGTGTTTTGTAATCAAGCAGTTGACTGTAAGTCTCTACAGAATCAAAATATTTTTCCATACTATTGTTGATCCCATATGAGGGTCATTTTCTCTCCCGTCTTTTGAAGCTGCTCACTGTCGCATGGTCTTGAACTGGAGTTTGTGAGATCGTTGTGTCCCTGCAGCTCACATCAGACCAGCGCTGCCACAGGCTGTCAGTGTAGTGAGTGTGTTTTTTTTTTTTTTGTTTTTTAAACCTACCCAATTCACCTTGAGAACAGCATCCGTGCTGCCCCCTTGTGGTCAGAACATTAATAAAATAAATTTGCTTATGCAGATCTTTAAATGCGTCTTTCATCAGCTTTTTCTCTTTCCGCATGGATTTCCCGTTTCTTTCTGTCAGCTTGTAACGCATATCCTGATGAAAGATCGAAGTCCTCTTCTCCTCTTTCCTTTTTTTTTTTCTGTCATCCATCAGCTTATTTTTTTTGCGTTTTATTGGATTTGCAGTTTTCAAAGAACCGGGAGTTTGCAGACTTTGTGCGCAAGCGTGTTGAAATAAATTTGGGAATATTGTCAAATCGAAGCATTTGACACAATCCTTTTTTTTTTCTTTCTTCCTCCCTTATTCCTGTCTTCGACTGCTCTCCTGAAATGGAGAGAGGAGGGAATCTCGGCCTGAAGTTTCCATGGCAACCATGTCTAGTGCATGGGGAGCCGTTATCCCTGTTTGTGGGTGTGTGTGTGTGTGTGTGTGTGTGTGTTGGCGTGTGCAGGCCTGGTTTATTGTCAGCGTTTCATCATTATTGCTGAATCTCGGGATCCAGAATGAAATTTTTTGGTTTGGCGAACTATCATTAAGTTTGCGAGTCAACAATTAGACTAACGATGTGTGTTTGTTTGGACTCTTCTCTGTTGTCTTTGTTCTGCCCTTCACCCTGACACATGTACTCCCCTGGGGTCTGACTAGACAAAAGGCAAAGGATGCTAACCCTGTGATGGCCAGTGATTCATAATCAATGGCCAAAAGGTTACTGCATATTGCCAATTATGACCCTGGAGTTTTGTTGGAGAGCTCTCCATTTTACTGTCTTTAAAAATGAACTCAAAAAGAAAAAGAGTGTCTGACATCCGACTTAAAGTGACAGAAAATTAGACAGTTTTATTTGTTCATTTGAAACGAGCATATCTTTTATCGCAGCTACAATTTGTTAGAGTCCAGTTGACTTCTTCACTTGCATAATTTTAATATAGTTCTTTGTTCTCAGGAGTTACTACAGTGGCTTAATACTCTAAAAATAGTCTTTATGTGAAATAAAACTTCGCAGATGTTGTATTATGAAAAGCCGCTGCTGTTTTTAATTTTATGGCTAAATGAATAAAATAAGAGAGAGTGGTAAATCAAGCCAGGATGGCGAGACGGAGAGACGGTCGAAATCTTTGATGGGCGTGGTCGATCATCCCTAATCATCACATCTACTGATGTGATGATTAGGATCACATCCTAATCATCACATTAGGATCATTCTTTGTTCTTTTTATTAGAGTCTAGATATAAAAGTGTGGGTTTTTTCTCTCTCTCTCTGTAACATTTTTGCTCAAACAATGACTGTGTTGTTTATAAGTGGACGCGCAGCAGAGCGGGTGGGGGCGGCAGTGAGAGGCTGCGTTGTCGGGGATAATGAGTTCAGGTTAGGCTGTCTGGCATGAACACACCAAGCAGCCCCGTTAATATTCCTGAGGGGTCTGATTTTGTGTGTGTCTCCCTTTTTCTCTCTCTCTCTCTCCCTCTCCCTCCCACCACAAACCGAGAGGCCTGCCTCCGCACTGGCTGGAGCACCATGATGTCACCTCGCATCTGATTGGCCCGCCGGGCTGCCGAGGGAAGGAGGAGAGAGGCTGAGGGAGAGGGAGGGAGGGAGGGATGGAGAGGAGAGAGAAATGAAGGAAAATGCCGGCACTTGTCTGGGTGGAGGCGGACTTTTTTTTTCTTTTTTTTTAGCTTGATTTTGGACGCACAGTTTTAGCCTTCACCATGAAGTGTGTGTGAGGAGAGTGTGTGTGTGTGTGTCTGATTTGGGGGTACGGCTTGGAGAAGAGAGGAGACCCCGGCACACCACGCCCTCCTAGAAGCATGAGACGACTTATCTGCCAGCGGATCTGTGACTGTGAGTGCAGGGATGGACTTGGCCGTGTGTGTGTATGTGTGTGGATGCTAACCCACGGCAGACTGAGTGTTTGTACCCTTTCTCTACATTTGCTTTGAAACACACAACGGAGCCTCGGTTTGACTGGACAGTCGTGCTCCCGTTAACATTCACGCTCGCGTCTCTTTGATGGAGAAAATCTGCGGTCGTTTGTAGAAGAGCCGACGCGTGTGTCAACGTGTAGGGTGGTGGCTTTAGCGCATTTCTCCATGGCTGGTTGTCAAAGCAACGGGAGCTCGACTGCATTCCCGGGCCAACAGTTTTGATCTCCACAGTGGACGTGTGTGTGTGTGTGTGTTTTTATGTGCGTCCACATGTTATTCTGCACATCGTTGTTGCAGACAGGTCTCAGGTTTCAGTCCCAGATCCTTGCCTTGCTTTATTTCTGCTAGGGTTCACAAAAAAAGGATTTTCCCCCAGAGGAGGTCTGTCACTCACTGGTTGAATAGTTGGATACCTCGAGTGAACGACTTCTTTCTTCTTCTTCTTCGCAGCAAGTGGAGTGGCTATAATTGGTATCGATTCAGTCATTCCTGAATGAACTGTCCGAAAGCTACGGTCTGTGACTCATTTTTGATTACAAGTTGTTGCACTATTTTCTGCTGCAGCTGTATTGTCCTCAGTGTAGTTTAATTTACCTTTATTTCAGATGAGATCCATATTGTAACAGCAGGGTAAAATAAAAATAAAATCAAAGGTTAAAGTGTATGTAATGAAGAAATACAGGTAAACGTCGTGCGTCACTTCCCTTACTCAGGAAAATGACTTTTCATTTATAAAGTGTCCCTTCTGTAATTTGGAAACTTAAGAAAAATTTCGGACTGCACCCCGAAAACCCAACTGGAGTTTTTCCTCTTCCGTTTCGTCTTACTGCAGTTACGTTCCTCTTTTCTTCCTCTGGAGGATTTTGGCACGTGTCGTGACGCTTCTTTCCGTCTTCCCTTTTGCAGATCGTAGTTTCGACGATGACGACAGCGTGGACGGGCGCTCCTCCTCGGCTCAGGCTGCTTTCAAGATTCCCAAAGTTCCCAAGAAAGCTGCAGAGTCCTCTGCTGCACGCAGGCCCAGCGCCACCAGCGGCAAGCTAGGTGTTTTACATACGTCCGCTCTCTCACACACCAAATGCAAAATGAGCAAAAGCTCGACGTTGATTTATTTATATTTATTTATATTTATAGGTTTCTCAAATGAGCGAATGTATTGTGATGTCCTTATTGTGTTTAAGGTTTAACCTCTCTGGCTGCAGCTCTTCAACTTTACTGTTACAGATAATTAATAAAGATGGCTTTTTTTTTTTTTTTTTTTTCAAAATATTTTTTTATGAGCAAAAGTAAGTTTATTCCTTCAAATTAGTTAAAAAAGGAAACGCTTACTTGTCCAGAGTTTGCATACAAAGTGAGATATTTTCCTGTTTTACTCTTCAGTATGATGATTATGGCTTCCAGATAATGGAAACTTCAACCTCTTGGATTGTTGGAGACCAATTAACAGTAATTTTAATGCTTAAATCTCAATAATATGACTTCTACAATCATGCTGACTCGATATTCACTCTCGGACAATTAACACAACATTTACTAACGAAGGTGTTGCAACCAGGCCTGTTGGTGGAAAGTTAAGTGTAAGGAAAAAGGTAACAGAAAAAGGTTCAAAAAACCATTTATTTAAAGACCGACAATCAAAATGAACTGAAATATGAAAAGGAAAGGCATATTTAAACATAAAAGTGATAGTTTTCACGTTTGAATCGGTGTTCTGTCAGGACATTGCCTTGTATGTGATTCTCTTTCCTCTGTCTGCATGCAAATGAAAGTACACCCACACACTCTAGCTGGCCCGAATGTCACAATAGTCGGACAGATCGGAGTGAAAATAACCGTTTGTATTTGTATATTACCACGCAGAAATAGGAAAAAAAGATTTGTGTAGCGTTCTTCTTAGTCGTGTCATGTCAGCGTAATGTCTGCTCCCTGTTTGTATCCTCTACTGTCCTGTCATGATCGATTTGCCTCCTTCCCTGTGAAAATCCTGTTTCCAGCTAGCTTTACTGCTTTCATAATCGGATCATCTTGAAATTTTTTTTTTTTTTTTTTTTGGTACTCCTGTTTCCTTTCTTGTTCCTGTCTTCATTTCTCCAGTCAGGAGTTGTAGGATGCGTGGCCAACAAGCCACTCAGGCCCTGGAGCTTCCTGATTGACGGACTCATTACCGCTGGCCGCCCATTAAAGCACAGTCAGCTACTTCTGACTTATGGGTTTCAGCAGACCTCTAGGGGATTATTACCACGGCTTTATTCGCTCTCCATTTGACTTTTATTTTATTTTTTTATTTTATTTTATTTTAGATGCACTGACTTGTCTCTCACCCCCTTTTTTTTTCCTTCCAGTGTCTAAGGAAAGTGCTGGAGCAGTGGATGAAGAAGATTTCATCAGAGCCTTCACAGACGTCCCTCCTGTTCAGGTACAACAGAAGCTAAAACCAGGACGTTTTTAAACGTTCATCCGTTTTAGCAGCTTATTATTAGTGACTTAATGGCCCTTATGAATAATGCTCACCCCTCTGCCTTCGCTTCCAGATCTACTCCACACGGGACCTTGAGGACAACCTCAACAAGATCCGTGAGATCTGCTCTGACGACAAACACGACTGGGACCAGAGATGCAACGCTGTGTGTTGATTCCCCTTCTGTCGTCTTTGAATTATGCTGCTCAACTTCCCGTCCCGTTCTTGCTCTTAGACGCATTCTGGTTGTTTTCGCAGCTGAAGAAAATCCGGTCGCTGCTGGTCGCGGGCGCAGCCGGCTACGACTGCTTTTACCAGCACCTCCGGTTACTAGACGGAGCCTTCAAGCTGTCTGCTAAAGATCTGCGCTCACAAGTGGTCCGAGAGGCATGCATCACTGTGGCGTGAGTGTCGGTCACATATTTCCTTTTCCTCACGCTTTTATTCAGTGTTTCGTCCTCTAAAGTCCATCCATCCGGTTTTTTTTATTTTTTTTTTTTAGTTCGTCCTTAACCGTTTGTTGTCCTTTGCCTTCTGACTTTCTGTTCTCCACGCTTAAAAACTGACCTCTGCACAAATTTCTGCCGTGAATTTAGACAAAATTGTTACCGTTTCAAATTGAAAAATGTACTAAAAACTGAAAAATCAGTCAAATTATATAAAAAGTGAAAAATGGGTGTGAGTAGCAGTAATTGATTATAGTAACAAACGTCCAGATCAAATTGAGAAAAAAAAAGAGAAATGACTCAGAATCATCTTATTGCGACTAAACACGTTCACAGACTCGGAAATTGCTTTGATGTGAGGGTGAAAATGTAACGACAACAAAAAAACTTTAATTAAAAATAAACCAAGTGAAATTGCCTTCTTCAGATCAGCTGGTAGATCAGCTGCAACTGTTTTTGCACATCCAATGTGGTGTGACATTAGCTGAAACCCGCCATTCTGGCTCATCGTTAAAGGGTTTATGTCAAACCGTGTCTAACCTTTGTCCATCTCTTCCTTAATTAGCCATCTCTCGTCAGTCCTCGGCAATAAGTTTGACCATGGAGCCGAAGCCATCGTCCCCGTTCTGTTCAACCTCATTCCCAACTGCGCCAAAATCATGGCCACCTCTGGCGTCTCCGCCATCCGCATCATTATACGGGTGAGTGTTTCCCCTGCTTGGTCGTAAGAGTGTCTGGGATTTAGGTCAGACCTTTCGTTTCACATCCTTTGTTTCCGCAGCACACCCACGTCCCGCGGCTCATCCCTCTGATAACCAGCAACTGCACGTCCAAGTCTGTGGCTGTGAGAAGGTAAAGCAAACGACCGGACCAACGGACGCGTTGGTGCTGATGAGTACGCCAAGAGAAAAGCTCATGAAAATAAATGTCTAATTTCCAGGCGCTGTTATGATTTCCTGGACCTTCTTCTGCAGGAATGGCAGACCCACTCTCTAGAAAAGTGAGGACATTAAAACTATTCACAGTTTCTGTCTTAAAAAGCAGGACAAACTGAGCTTTCAGTTCTCCTCTGCAGCCACTTTGGCAGATGATGTGATTAAAGATTTACAACTAGAAATGTTTCCCCAGCGTTTTTTTTTTTTTTTTTACGTCATGTACCTTATGAAACAACAAAAATGGGAATACTGACTGTAAATTTTGTGCCAACTATAAGTCTGTTGAACTGTTGCTGTGACTTTTCTACGACTCGGTAGACGCTGTCCTTTTTTAAGTTCGGATGTTTGAAACGATTAGATTTTTTTTTTCTTTCTGTAAAAAGCGTTTAACTTGATGAATTCTTTTGATACCATGCCGAAAAAAAGATACCAAATTATTTCTCACAAACTGCGTCTGCAGTGTCCCTACAGTTTGGAGGACTAGATCAGAACGGTTTAGTCTGAACCGATCTGCTAGATTTACATTCACGTTTTTTCAGATGCAGGCATGTTTTTTCTCACTTAACACTCCTTCTGTTTTTGTTGTTGTTGTTTTTGATGGCTTTTCTTTCTTTTTTTTTATTATTATTGCCCCAGACACACTGCAGTTCTGGTGGAAAGCATCAAAAAGGGAATTCGAGATGCCGACTCGGAGGCCAGAGTGGAGGCCCGCAAGTAAGGCAATCCGGATGCAGAGGCTTTCCAGAAAACTCCATTACGATCGCTCTGCCTCTCCGTTGTTTATCTCTCTCTTCCCGTCTATTTTTCTCTACTCTCTCCTGTTGGTTGGTGTTTTTCTGCCTCCTCACCCGCCTTTTGTCTCTTAAAGGACCTACTGGGGCCTGAGGAACCACTTCCCAGGTGAAGCCGACGCTCTGTACAACTCCTTGGAGTCGTCGTACCAGAGGACGCTGCAGTCCTGTCTGAAGAGCTCCGGCAGCGTGGCCTCTCTTCCCCAGAGCGACCGCTCCTCATCGTCCTCCCAAGAGAGCCTTAAGTAATGAATGTTCAGAGCTGTTCGCCTGTTACTTACTTTAGAGCTCTTAGTTTGCCGAGTCTCTGCAGTCGAGCGTTTGCGTTAACGTAATTTTGGAGGAAAAGGGATTTATCCGGTTCCTGATCTTTCAGCCAACATTACGGAAAGCCTCCCTGTTAATCCGCTCCCTGCTCGGGAGATTTTCTGCGTTTTACTCAAACGTTTACCTATAAAGAGTAAAACCAGAGAAACGGCTCCCTCTCCCCCCCCCTCCCCGCGATGGCATGGGGGTGCGCCCCACAGTTTGGGAACCTCTGCCATAAAGAATATTGTCAAATATCCCATATTGAACTTGGTGAACTTGCTGGCCAGTCAGTAACAGAGATGATCATTGCAGGTGTTGTTAGTACTTTTAGGAGTGTGGTCAGGTTCTGAGACCTGCTGGAAAATGTTGTCAGCATCTGCATGAAGCTCGTCCTGTCCTTCTATCCTTGGCTCAGACAAGAAACTTCTGACGTTGTCGCTGGTGCAGAAGTTGCTTAACACACAGAATGACACGGTCATGTGTTGTGACTCTTAAGGCGTTGACTCCAGCGGCAGCTTAGACTTTGTGAGTCCCCCCCTTCACCCCACCAAACTGTTGATTCTGCTTTTCCTTCGCCACCTCACAAAGGCTGTGATTATCCATGTTTTACCAGAATTTTATCCTTCCACTCAACTTTCCCTTAAAATGTTTGAACTTGGCAAAAAAGTAATCTTTTGTAGCTTTATTTCTTTTGTTGTTTAGACCAGAACACAGCATTTCTCCGTTTAAAAACTCCTTTCATTGGTCGTATATAATATTCTAGTTTGTACTAATGTTCCCTAAATAGGTGTAATTCGTGATAATAATGAGGAGAAATGTTGAAATGTTTCTGTGCAAATTAAATATGCTTGTAGGTTTTTTTTCTTTACATTTATAAACCACTTAAAGTAACTTTTTGATGATGTACTAAGTCTAGATGCTCAGTGGGCTCTCCAGATATTGTTCAGGATGTTTTACAGTTTAGTTTAGAACGATGGGGAACAAAACTTGATTCCACGCCGTCTGCTCTGAGGCGACGTGAACTCTGACAGGTTGTTGCTTTGGTCATATGAGCGTTTGAGTCCTGACCCAGTTTTCTCCCTCTTTTATCAGCCGTCCTCTGACTTCCAAGTGGTCGGCTGCTCCGGGGCGAGGTGAGTCAAGCGCACCCACACAGAGTGGCCAATAACACACACACACACACACACACACATGCGCGCGCGCCGCGCCTTCCTTCAACACGTAATCTGAAGTTCAGATCTCACACACACGGAGAGAGGCAGACGTTTCCTTCAGAATCTTCTCCCCATCATTCCCATTTACATCATCCAAACAGTCACCACCTCGTGATTTTTTTGTACACATATACATGTTGGTGTATGTGTATGGATGTTTTCTGTGTTGTGCAGTACAGTGCCTGCATGTGTTTGTGATGTTGTTGTTGTTGTTTTTTCTTTGTTTTTGTTTTTTTTCCCTGTATATCCCGTCACCTTCCATCCCTTCTTTCCCATCGTCACACCTGCTCCTGCTCCCCCCCGTCAGTCCCTGCTGGTTCAAGGGGCGGGGCTTCCTCGGTCTCACTGCAGCGTTCCCGCAGCGACGTGGACGTGAACGCGGCAGCAGTTGCTAAATACCGGCACGTCGGACAAACCAAGGGAGCGAGCCGCCTGCCCCCCGGCTCCTACTCCTCTCTGGGTAAGAGCCCCGCCAGGCGAGGTAGACGACAGATCAGACAGAGCAGGCCGTCGGTCAGCAGGCGCTCGCCGGGAAGCGAGGCGGCCGGATAAGAACGACGCCTAAGGAGTCGTCTCAGATCAGTGCAGGGATAAAATCTCAGATAAAATCGGTTCTCAGGGATGAAGCCACAGACTCGCACGCTTTTATTGCTTTGAACTGCTTCTGCTCCTCTTCTCTCCTGCCCACCTGCCCGTCCACCTGTCGATCCGTTGATGTTCTGCATGTTCCGTAGATGAATGTTACTCCTCTTTGTTTCAATTTGTACGGCTGCAGAAACAGTCATGCTCTTTGAACTTGTTCATACTTTGTTGCGTTACAATGACAATCTGCAGTTTTTTTTTTTTTGTTTTTTTTTATTGGAATTTTATGTGATGGACCAACACAAACTAGCACACAGCTAAAGTGTTTGAGAAATGTGGCATGCTTTTGGATTCGTCCTTTAATCTAGTACAGCCAATGGCTGTGGAGATCCACAGTTCAGGTGAAAGAATCTATAAACTGTTAATCATTCACTCAACGGAGAAGCGACAAGAAGAGCAATCAGTGGAAATGGAGGCCATGTTTACAAGACATGTAGGGGACGGACGCAGCAAACCTGTGCAAGAGTTTTCCAGTTGAGTGAGGCAAAATAAAGGTGTGGCGAAAGACCGACATCGTACATCATCTTGAACGCAACATCCCTACAAAACAAATCCTGCAATACAACCACAGCTACAATGCAGTAGTTTAGTATGATACTGCTAGAATGGCCCAGTCAAAGTCGATACCTAAATCCATGTCAAAATATGTTAGAAAAATTGAAACTTGCGCTTCTCTGTCGTCATCCACCCAATCTGACAGCTGCTTTAAGAAAAGAGGAACGGACATGCGTTTGTCTCTTAGAGGTCCAAAGATGACAGATGTTGTCCCTCTGTAGTTAAAGGTTTTCTTTGAAAATGTTAACTTCAGTGAGTCAAATAGAAATTCACAGCTTTATTTTTTAAACAGAAAAACCTTTGGAAAACACGTAATGTTTTTTTTTTTCTTCCTCTCACAATCACGCGGCACTTTGTGTCGGTCCGTCACATAAGAGGAGTTTGTTGTTGTAACGAACATCTGCACGATTCTTTGAGCAAACGGTATGTTACTAATGCACTTTGTGCTCCTTTCTTCTTTCTTTTTCCTCTGTCTGCCTTTCTCTTCTCTGCCTCCTGTGTTTGTCATTTTTGGCTCCTTGTTTTTTCCCCCCACACCATTTCTTTAAAATCCTCATTTTCGTCCAATCCTTGTTCTTTATTTCTTTTGTTTGTATCTATATTTTTTTTTTCTGCTATTATTTCTTTTCCTCCTTTTTTGGCTCTCTTTGCTACTTAAGATGATGCCTCTGATAAAACGGATGGTAAGATCATCTCACTCTGCTTCATCCCTTTGCTTTCTCCTTTAATCACTTCCATCCAGGCTTATTTAAACTGTTATGACCACAGCGCCCCCTGCTGTCCATCTTGTATACATGGAAGTTATCATATGCTTTTAACTTGAAACTAGGAATCTAACCATTTTGCATTTGATTCAAACTGCTTCAGTCAGATTTTATTTTTTACGTCAGGATGTGTTTTGAAGTCATGTGATCATAGAAATAATACACTACAGAAGGTGAAACCACATATTTACAACCTGCTCCCTCTTTGTCTGTCTGTAGGGACCAGATCAGACAATGGTAAGACTCCTGTTAGGTTTGTGTTGGTGTTTGGGGATGTTCTAGGCTAGAAGACCCAGTTGTAGATCCCAGCAGTTATTTGCAGAAATCCAATCTAGTTTTTTTTTTTTTTTTCCATAATTGAAGAATGATTGAAATAATTATTTTTTAAAAAATGCAAATGCTCAATCTAATGTTGTAGTTCTTCTTCTTCTAGCATTTAGTATTGCAAACTAACAGAGTAGTGTGAGATTAATTCATTAATAACAATAATAATCAACTAAATTGCTGCTTTTAACAAAGAAAATAATCAGTACTATAATCATTATAATCCACTGATTATTGTACAGTGCAAAAGGCTTCCTGCTTGATTAAATCCTTCAATTACTTTGCGACATCTGGTGGCTTTATTGTCTTATTTTCCGCTGAACCATCCCTGCTGTTTGCATCTACGGCTGGCTGATTGCGAATGTCGACAGAGCAGCTTTCAGCGTCAGACGCTTTCCATCGGCTGCTGGCGCTCCTTTGCTTCTGGGCTTTGTTCTGCTGCAGACGGCGCTGCCGCTGTGGGGGCAGGAAGTCAATGTCTGTCGTCCTCCTTCACACGCAGGCCGAGTTCGTGCCAAGCAGCCCCTGTCGACCGCCAGCACCGTGTCGAGCCAGGTGGACTCTCGAGGGCGCAGCCGCACCAAGATGGTCTCCCAGTCGCAACGTAAGTAACTTTTTCCCGCCTCGTCCTCTCTGGGCAGAAGGCTCTTTTCCCCCCTTTGATCTACGGCATCGCAGACATGCCGGGTGTGCGCGTGCGTAAGGCGTTTGCCAGGATTCTTTGTTTTTTTTTTTTTTTTTCCTCAGGATTTGATTGTGGAGTTTCACAATTTGTTGCCGTCACGGTGACGATAAGCTCCATATTAATGTTTTTGTGCCTTCAGGTTCCGACGAATCCGATTGCACGCCAGGTATCCTATCTGTTTGTCGGAGTGTGCTTGTCTTTGTGTCCCACAGTGGGATTGGTGGCTCACCTGCTGCTGCTCTCATTCTGATCAAGGTGTTTCATTAAAAAGAGTAGTGTTTGTACTTCCCCCTGCATGCCGTGTCTCATCACTGAGGTTGGTGTGGTGGATATGTTGCTTTACGCGGCCTTAGCGTAGCTTTGGCTAATGTTGTAAGAAAGGTACTTTAAGCAGAAGTATTCATATCTCTTTTTTTTCTTTTCATTTTTTGTCCACTTTCAACCACAAACGTCAATGTGATGGGCCAGAGGGTATCCAAACTTTTTGACAAGTCAAAAAGTACATGTGGGCCACAATTACTTTTGTTTCCCAGTTAAAAGTGAAAAAAATGTAAAAGTCAGTTCTTGAACTCAGCAATATTTTTGATATTTATTAAAGGCAATAAAAATGCTTTCAGGTAACATCTGCTAAGAATTGCAACAGGAAAATGAGAATAAGAATATTTTTCATGTTTCAGATTTTTTTTTTTTTTTTTTTGGCTGAATCTAGTGTGCTTTTTAAAAATTATTCATCATCATTTTACATTATATTCAAAACTGACTCGTTTTTGACGAATTTAAAATCTCATTTAAACCTTTCAAGAAAACCATATCGATTAGATGGAAACTGATTTTATTTCCCAGGAGCCTGATCCATCTGGGTTTTATGTTTCTATAACATAAAGTAGAGAGATATTGACTGTTTAGTTAAGTATTTGTTTACTTATTTCAAGTAATGCTAATACAACACTCAATGGGATTGTTAAGTTTTCAGAATATTGTTTAGACCCAATTAGCAAGTAAGTTTAAACTTGATGAGTTTTTTTTGGGGGGAAAGGGTCGGGTAGATTTTGGTGGTACTTTATCCAGAAAGACTGAGGGGGGAAACGTGTCTCTTTGGATCCTAAACGTTGCAGACCTCTGGTCAATCACATAAAATCCCAATGTAATACATTTTATGGCATAGTTCAAGCAGTATGAATGATTTTCATGCAGAGATACGTGTGGCGTGAACTGAGTTAACCAGTCGAACTTGAACATTTAGACGGAGAGCCACTTTCCGGTTTTCTCATCAGACTTTTAAACCCTGAATCCCAGGATTCATTTTGCGTCTATAAAACGAAGCTTAAAGATGAGAGAGTGAGAGAGCGTGTTGTTTTTATTTTATTTTTTTCTTTTCTTTTAAAGATTTTTATTTCCTCATTGTGACAGGTAGACCAAACATGCACTGCTTTTCCCAGTCTACCATCTGCGGCTGGTTCAGTTCGTCTGTGATCTTGTTTTCTCTTTAGCGATTTGATTTGACTAACATGCCGAAGCTTCACCTTCACTGTCGCTTTGAAACACACGGATGCGCTCCCATCTGACTCTGCTTTTTTGCTCCCATGACGCTTCTGCATTAACCCATAACTCATCTGATTTAACCCGCTGTTCCTTCGCCTTCCTCTTATCTCTGCCCTCTCCCCCTTCTCTCAACCAATGGGCTTAATGTCTCAGGATCTCAGTCTGCTAACCCTGTTGGTGGTAAGGCTACAGTGCTACTGTTTTTTTTTTTTTTTGTTGTTGTTTTTTTACTTCCTTCACTCCCTAATTCTAGTCTGTCTGGTTGCCTTTGTTCCCCTGACTTCTATTTTCTGTCTTTTTCCCCATATTGCACTTAGACAGATCACTTTAAAGCTATCTGCACTCTGACCGAGGCATGCTGGGATTTGTAGTTACAGATTACCGATGCTTAGCTTTCATGCTGATTCGCTTTGGAAGCGTCGAGTTTTTGCACCCACTCGTGTTTGGATTTGCAAAAGATTCAGTTGCTTTTTTTTATTTTTTTATTTTCTCTTATTTTGTGTGTCTAATAACGATAAGCAAATAAAGCAAGCAGTTAAAACATAACTGGTCACTTAATTTGCAACAAAGCGCCTGACTAGAACCAGACAGTGTGGTACTTTGTACCTTGTATAAACATAGTTTTCTCTTTAATGTGTTTAAGTTGGGTGCTTGTTGCTCAGTGTTGATAGTGTGTGTGTGTGCGTGTGTGTGTGTGTGTGTGGATTTAGATCAGTTATCTGTCACACGGAGACTGATCTGCATACCTGTGTTCAAATATGAAGAGCTGCTTTAGTCCAGCATAATGTAGAGCGTTAGAGCTTTTAATCCAAACTCACATCTCACACCTCAACTGTTTGTCCTGAGGGTTGTAGAAGAACAAATCACTAGACTGCACTGCAAAAACACAAAATATCTCAGCACACTGGAAATGAGAAGAAACTAACATAGAAGCAACTTTTCAGCAGAATATAGGAGCTTGTTTAATGTCTGTAAATCCTAAATAATGAGGAAAAGTAATGGAGTAAGGCATTTTTCACATATTATAAAACATAATATCTGAAGTAAAATCTCCTAAGAATTGCAACAGGAAAATGACAATAATGCCATTAGTTACAATATATGTTTTTCCCCTCTGGTCAGTTATTTCACCGATAACAAGCTCCTATATCGTGCTGAAAAGTTACTTGTAAGTTATTGAGCTTGAATTGAGACAAAACTAAGACATTTGCCATTAAAACTATACTAAAAAAATATTAGGTAAAGTTTTGTTTTTGCAGTGTAAAAGACTCTGTGGGCTTGGCACTCGGAGACAGGATCCCCAGGGGAAAGAGGACATTAGATTGTAAAATTAGTGTATTGATGAAGGGTAAAAAAATTTCCATTTCAGTAGATATTTGGAGAACAGTTCAGCTAAATTTGATGTCATGATTTTAAAATAATCCAATTGCTGCTGAATATTTATCCTTATGAATGAATCCATGCTGATGTGTCATTCCAATATGAACTTTTTGTAAGTTGTAGTTGTGTCAACCCCAGGAATCCTCTTTCCAGTCACACCGAACACCGCTGTGTTATCTAATTACACACACACACACACACACACACACACACACACACACACACACACACACACACACACACACACACACACACACACACACACACTGTATTTCAAGTTGTTAGCCATCATCTGTACAGCATCCTGTGCATTTATTGGCTCCTGTGGTAAAGATGTATAAAAACCCTGAAGATGAATGCAGCTTCTGTGGCAGTGGAGTAATCTCCCGCTCAGAACACCAGAAAAGTCTTCAGTCGTCCTTGATAGCATTTTATTTGGTTTAAACTTTAAAGTATAAAGAGAGAGAGATCTTTGACTGTCCTGCCATCAGAGATCGACCTGTTCCTCCTCCTGTATTTGAATTATTGCTCTGACTGCAGTTACTGGCATCTGCTTTAGTTGAATGGCATGTTCTCTTGTCTTTCTCATTTTGAAAACGAGCTGCCCTCATATTTATGCAACCTGAAAGTCGAGGAAATAAAACTTAAAGGTTCCCGGACAGTGATTATCTCAAGAGTGAAGTGTAAAAAAAAAGATGTAGAGATGGGGTTTATAATTTGAGAAGATCAGAGATTAAAAAAACAAAAAAAACAAAAAAAAAAAAAACAAAGTCACAACTTAACAAATGGAGCGTTTTGGTTTCTGTTCATGAAATAAATATGTGGAACAATTTACTGACCCGAGGACAATCAAGGAGAGTTTACTTCTAAGAAAATGATAAAATATAATATTCTATCAAGTGTTGTATCAAAGACAACATATCTTTTGTTTATATCAACATGTGGCAGGTTCATTTAAAACTGTAAATGAATTAAATAAATGAGTAACGTAAAAAATAAAAATGGTTTCAATTCTGTAAATTATTAGATGTGACAATAAGTGCAAACTGTTAAAGAGCTTATTTTCAGGGATTTTTGCACATTTTAACCTGGAGAGGCTGTTGGTGCACTGGGTGATTAAATGATTTTTATACACGGTACTAAAAGTGGGATAGTGTCTGTAAATGTTGTCGTCTTTAGCTGCATCATTACGTTCCTCTGGTTGGACGGACAGCGCTCTGACTTTCTTCTCCTTGTTTGTGTCTCCTCATCCTCCTCTTCGTCCTCCTCCTCCTCCCTCCCTGAAGCCGGCAGTCGGAGCGGCTCTCCGGGTCGCGTGCTGACCACCACGGCGTTGAGCACCATGAGCTCGGGGGCTCACCGGGTGCTGGGCGGAGCCACCGGGGACGGACACAGGCGCAGCCGCATCCCCCGCAGCCAGGGCTGCTCCAGGGACTCCTCGCCCACTCGGCTCTCCGTCGGTGAGTAGCAACTCCGCTGGACCGAGCCCGCGAAACCCACGACCCGTGGCGTTCCCGTGTCACGTTTGCGAAAGAGATGAATAAACACGCTTTGTTTATCAGTACCAACTCTGCTTGTTTTTCCGTCTCCTCCTCCCGTTGCTTCCTCCGTCCTCCAGCTCCTTCTAGCTTTAGCTCAAACTACAACGGTGCCAGCAGAGGAGGTAAGGCTCCAGCTCCGACCTCTCCTCATCCTCATCCTCAATCACCCCCTCCAACCCCCATATCTTCTTCACCACCTTCCAATCCACCATCCCGGCCCCATTCACCTGCCTCGGCTTCGTAGATCCTCCTCCTCCTCCTCTCTAATTTGTCCGACTCCGTGGCTGTGCTTGTTGTGGTGATGGGCGGCCATGTTCAGATGGACATGTTTCCTCCTGTCCGTACTAATCGGCAGTGGCTGTGTAACGAGGATCATGTCAGGTGGTGATTTACCCGTGGATGGCTGAGTAGCTGCTGAAGATGAAAAGATGAGCATGCATCGCTCATCCTCTCACCCACTTGCTTCAATTGCTAAATTCACCTTGAATGCCTCTTTTTTTTTTTCTCTCTCTCTAATCTGTGTTTAATGAGGGGAAACGAATACATTGTGAAAATGTCAGGCTGCTGGGCTCTGCAGGCTTTTTGCTCCTTAGAGATGCATCTCATCATGATCCCTGCTTAAGAAAAAGCATGATACCTCCACAGCATGATGCCTCCACTGCCATGTTTCGTCACGAGGCTGGTGTGTACAGGGTAACGTGACGCATTAGCGGTCACGCTACCCTGATTGATCGTCAGGCAACAGAAAATAGGTCTGCATTATACTTTTCATATCTAACAGTGTGAAGGTATTAAACTGTTAGAGCTGCTGGTGTCGAGATGCTTCCTAAGGACCAGTCAGCTTGGCTCATTATTTATTTTTTTTCTTGTTTGATATGTTTGTCACCTTTTCTCTCTTCTGTCTCATGTTTTCATTCGTGTGCGTCCATTCTCCTCCCGTCACGTCTCGTGTCTGGATTTTTCCTGACTTCCTGGTTATCCGTTTCGCTGTACGTTTTTTTGTCTTCTTACAACCACTTTCCTCCCTTCCACTTTTCTCCTCTCCTGTCCTGCGATGTACGTTTTGGGCGGCGTTAGCTCGAGGCAGTCGTATCCCTCGGCCCAGTATGAGTCAGGGCTGCAGCAGGGAGGCCAGCAGGGAGAGCAGCCGGGACACCAGCCCCGTACGCTCCTTCACACCTCTTGGTGAGTAAGCAGTAAGAGGCGAAGTGCAGGGAGAATTGAGATGAGCGAGTCTGCAGACGTGACGCCATTTTTAGGTTCTAGTGTAACTTAGGTTTTAACCTGTGCAGATAGTGCATTACAACACATTTTTTTATAATGTGTTTTTTTTTTTCTTTTCCTTCATTCAAAACTCTCAGTAGGTCTGGGCATTAGTTGTATTATCGCAAAAAAATCTCTTATCGTAAGATTCAGATTTATTGTTGTCGCAATAAATTCCGATTAATGTATTAAGAAACTCTAAACCGCCCGTATTTATCTGGGTTATTTGAACTGTTTTTCTCCTCTGTTCATTAATGGTGTGTCACTAACAATCTATAATCAGAATATGTGATTAAATGCAATTACTGTGTGCATTTTAGTGACACAAATCACACTTCTTTGTGACTAAATGGTTTGTTTTTCCAAGAGTAATATTTGTGTTTGTGCAGCCAAAGCCACACAGTTACATAAAAGAAATAAAAATAGTTTTTTTTATTGTCACTTATTGTAATGGTCACCATAAAATATTGCGATAAAACTTGAAGCCCACATTACCCACCTCTAAACCCTCAGTGCATTTTATTGGGGTTTTATGTGACAGACCAACAAAAAGTGCTGGATGACTAAGGAGTGGGGAAAAAAAACCTAGTTTTTAACATTCTTACTAATAAGATCTGAAAAGTGTGGCTTATATTTGGACTCAGCTCCTCATAGATTGTCAGACCTTCCAGGTATTTTGCAGCCTCTCGGGACATTGTGTTGTCACATTGTGTAGCTCTATCTACCAAATAGTCCTCAGCAGATTCTCCCACCTGAGCTGCAGATCTCTGCCGCTCCTCCACAATTACTATGGGCCTCTTGGCTGCTTCTCTCATTAATGCTCTCCTTGCTTTGTCTTGGTACTCCATCTCAAAATCTTCCCAGTTTGAGATGGTGAACTGAACAGAGCTCTGAGAGACGGCCAAAGCTCGGGATGTTGTTTTATAACCCAACCGGCTTCAATCTTCACCACATGCTGCTGTTTATTTACTCTGTAAAACCTCCGACACCTCCACGGAGCAGCTGGATTTATACCAAGGTTAAAATATTTACAGGACGACTCTTGCGTGGAAATCAGACGTACAACTGGCTGAAGACGTATGCACAACGCACTTTTCCAGACTTTTCTTATGTTTTAAGCTACTTTTTGTTGGTGTTCCATATAAAATCTTATATATAAATTAAATACATTCAAAGTATGAAACAGTTGAGGCATATTGAATAACTATAGTACGAATCAGTTGCTCTGAACCTGCCTTTCTTTCTGTGTTCACACGCTGCACTCACTGTGTCACGTTCCTGCGTGTGATTCTTGCGTTCGCGTGAGCGGCTGTTAAACTCTCTCTGTGTGTGTTTGTGTGTGTGTGTGTGTGTTTTAACCTTGGTTGCAGCAACTCGGAGCTACTCCCGCTCCACTGGAGCGCTCCACACACCTGACGCTTTTGGGGCTGCAGGTGAAGGCTGAGTACATCTATTTCTTTGCCCTCCGTCCACCCCACCTTCTCGGCCAAACTTCTCTCGCCGTTTTTCTTTGACGTCCTTCTCGGCGCCACCCATCTTGTCCTGCTTGCTCGTGCCTCATCGATCATTGTTTTAATTTGGTTTTTAACGTTCTGCTCTAGGATGTCGAACCCCCTCCAGTGGAATCGCATGCTTCCGCCCGTTCAGTTGCCAGCTGATGACCATTTTTCCGTATTTTTTTTTTTTTATCCATTTATTTTCTTTATTTAGCTTCGACCCTTCTCTGCAGGATCGCCAACATGCTCTCTTTGTATTCCTAAGCCATCCTTTCTTCCCCCCCAGTGGCAAGTTCAGTGTCGTCTAACAAGTCATCGCATTAACTTCCAGGGTTGACAATCGGGATGTGATGTTGTGTGAATGTTGTCGGTGAGGAAGGGACTCATCTGTGGATCCGGCTGAATGGAGGACAGAGAGTGTTTTCCTTTTATCCTGGAGGTTTATTAACAGCTCGGTTTTCCATATTTTCCCCTCCTCCCTCTCTTTTTGCGACCGTCTCGGCCCACAGGATCGGGCTTCGGCATCAGCCAATCCAGTCGTCTCTCTTCGTCGGTCAGCGCCATGAGGGTCCTCAACACCGGCTCCGACGTAGAGGAGGCCCTCGCGGATGCGCTGGTACGTACAGTAAACTCTGAAGCCTCGCATGGGGACACACTCCCGTACTCTTGGAACGAACGTGCAGCTCACATCTCCTCGGGTGCATGTCTGCGTGTTCTCTAATCCCGGCTTCTACCTCTGTTTAATGCTGTCAGCTGTTGGGAGACATGAGATCTAAGGTCAGCTTCTTCTCCTGGATCATACCTGTGTGTGTGTGTGTGGTGTTGTTGCTTAGATGTGCTCCTTTAGGATGTGTCGTGTTTATTTTCTGCCTCCCCTCTTCCCCTTACGCTCACCGGTTCTTTCTGTCTTGCAGAAGAAGCCGGCACGGCGGCGGTACGAGAACTACAACATGTACTCTGACGACGACGCCAACAGCGACGCATCCAGCGCCTGTTCGGAGAGATCCTACAGCTCGAGGAACGGAGGGGCCATCCCCACCTACATGAGGCAAACTGAGGACGTGGCTGAGGTAAGCACCGAGGGAAATGGTTTATTTATACTTAATTTGACAGGCAACACAAAATATTTGCATGATTTTTTTTTGTTTTCAGTTTGCTGCAAGTCGAGTAAGGAGACTCGGCTAATGTGTGAAAGTCGCTCTGGTCACATAAAACCAAAATTAAACTTTGTTCTGCACAAACAGTGTGGTGGAAAACTAACATAAAATCCTTAATAAACCATCTGCATTGTTCTATTTGGTGGTGGTGGCAGCAATTTGAGGTCATTACGTTGCTAATGGGAAAAAGTTAAAGGTTACCCTTTTGGGTACAGTGTATTTTTTTTTTCAATGCAAATACACTATAGGGCTGAACAATCATCTATTTTTTTTACTTTTAGATTTAATTTTTTTTTTTTTTTGCAAAATCTGGATTTAAAAAAAAAAAGAAATCCACCAAGTCTGTCCAGGGGTTTCCGTCGTTCAGAGTGATTTTAGTCCACCGAAGAAGAACCATCTTTTTTGACAAACGATAAACTTTGTATTCAGGTCAACATACAGAAGGACTAATATATATATATATATATATATATATATATTTTTTTTTAAAGCTAGGAAATTGAATTTTGGATTTTAAAAAAAAAATCTGAAGCAAAAACATTTTTTAAATCTTTCAGCTGTTTCTTGCAGAAAGTGATGAATCTTAATCTGCCTGGTGTTTGCTGTGATTTCCAGGTGCTCAACCGCTGCGCCAGCGCCAACTGGTCAGAGAGGAAGGAGGGACTTTTGGGCCTGCAGGCTTTACTTAAGAACCAGCGCACACTCAGGTCAGCCTCAGAACAAACCCGTTTGTTTTGTTTTTTTTTTGTTTTTTGTTTTTTAGATAAACTCATGGAGTGTTTTCGTCTGAATCTTTTCTCTTTTTTTTTTTTTTTGCCCCTGTCAGTCGGGTGGAGTTGAAGAGGTTGTGTGAAATCTTCACCAGGATGTTTGCAGACCCTCACAGTAAGGTATGAATGCATGTATACACACACACATATATCTCGCATCACAAATCTCATTATCCATCCACTTTAATTTTGGTTTCCGTTAACTTTGTTTATCCCACCATCCCTCACTGTACCGGATTCTGCCAAATCCCAAGCAGTGTTGCCGTCTTTCAGTGTACACACACACACACACACACACACACACACACACACACACACACACACACACACACACACACACACACTGCAGCAGTCCTACTGCACACCTGTTGCAAATGATTTGGACCAGCAAATGGGATAAACAGGAGAAAAAACGTGTGTGGATACACTCCTCCCAACATGAACACTGGCATGCAGAGTGAGACATGCTCTGTTTTCTAACGGCATGCCCTGCCTGGTTTTTTTTTTTTTTTTTTTTTTTGCGTGTGACCTGAAACTCTCCGCCGTCCTGTGGGATTGCTCTGTCACCGTTCAGCAGTCAACCAGCTGGCTGTGCTCTTTGCATTCACTTTCACTCACCTTTTTTTGCTCTCGTTTCCCTTCCCAACAACCCTGACTGCATAAAAATGAATAAAAAAAAAAAAGAAGAAAAAAAAAAAAAAGAAATCACATGGACACACACACACACACTCCCCCCCCCCCCAATGTTTGGGCTGCCAGCTCTTCTTCTCTGACTAACCAGCTGTGGTTCGCCCCTTCTAACACTGCCGCCTTTCTTTCGGCGCTGTGACTCCTCCGTTGCCTCACACACCCAGTGTGAGGCGCGCGAGCTTTCCTCCCCTTCTCACTCGTTTGACGTGTGACGATTTGATGAATTTCAGCGAGACTCCGGCAGGGTGTACGGCTCGGCAGAATCCGGTATAAGCTCAGCCTCCTTCAAGGTACCGCATCTCGTCATGGACGCCTCTCCTCCCTTCACCTCTCTGCTCCTACATTTAATTTTTCTACCTGTCATTTCATATGTTTTGTTTCTTTTTGTTTGCTAAAGTGCACACAGCATTTAGTTCGATTTAAAAAAATAAAACACTTTGAAGATTTTGAAATCTTTAAAGATGGATCTTAGTTTGAGTAAAAGTTTGGTTAGGATGCTAACAGATGTGTGTTTCTGTCTCCCTTATGCCACCCCCACTCTGGAACTCTCTGTAGAGAGTAAGTTTGGCCAATCGCTGTTACTGTTTTTATCTAACTGAATGGAAATCTGCTTCATTAATCTGATTGGTTGATCAGTAATCGAGGTCGTTAACAACCACTAACCTGCCTGACTATTTGCTGTCCTGCTGAAATCAACTCATAAAGATGGTTACCGCCGGTTACCCCATAACCTGACTGACTTTTAATTCGTCAAGTAAAAAGCTGATTGTATCTGTTATGTCGTTTTGGGTGATTTTGTTGAATCGGTGATTGGGCGTAAAGGTGGTCTGCTGCCACGATGAGTACCTACTAACTCCATAATGGGAACTAATGCTTTTCTTGCATCATCCCAGCTCAGAGTAATCTGTGTGCATGCATCTGTGTGTGTGTGTGTCTGAGGCTGACCTCCGCAGTGCGGCTGAATCGACCTTAACAATAAGGCGTCATCGGGTTGTGTGTGTGTGTGTCTAGGTGTTCAGTATGTTCCTGGAGACCCTGGTGGACTTCATCCTGGTCCATAAGGACGACCTCCAGGACTGGTTGTTCGTCCTGCTCACGCAGCTGCTGAAGAAGATGGGAGCCGACCTGCTGGGTTCTGTCCAGGCCAAAGTCCAGAAAGCTCTGGACGTCACGCGGTGAGCGCCGAGACATCTCGCCCACAGGCTGGCATTTTAGGACAAGATCACGCAAAGATTTGGACGCGTTTGCTGTTTTTACAGAAAGACATTTTACCTCCTGCACTTTCAGCACTGAATCATGGATCACAGTCATAATTTCACCACCTTGCAGGTTGCTTTAAATTGAAAAGTACGCAAAGATATTGTGGAAAAACATCAGAAAAAGACCAAAAAAATTTTAGAAATGTTTTATGAATAATTAGGGCAATAAATCAATGCTGTGGCTTAATAAAATTTTTGATTTTCAAAGATTTCATTTTTGTAATGGATTCCATGAGTTTCTACATTTAAGAATCTTAGTTTTTCTTTTATTTATTTGGACTTTGAATTCAGATCAACTCTACGATGGAATATTAGGTCCAGAAAAAAGTCCTAATATTATTAGAATAAAGTAATAATTTAATGAGAACTCCAAAATAAGATAGAATTTAAACAAGGAATGTTGAGCATCCTGTGACATTTTACTTTTACAAGCAGCATTTAATAGAAGCACTTCATCAGTATCAAATTATTATGAGCAGCAGAAATTTGAAACAATCACACAAACAATTGCGCACGTTTTAAAGAGCGCAATTAAAAAAAAGTCCTTTCTCATAATTTTAATGGATTTCTTCTACTAAAATTGCACCTTTTTTCTGCTAATATTTTAACTATATTCTTGGAATTGAGCAAATTCTAGCTTCGTGGTCCTGATACTCCGTCATACAACTCACTGGAGGGCTGATTGAAGCAAAAGTCTCTTGTTGAAGTTATTTTCTGTCATTTGAAATTTTGAGCAAATGCAAAAATCAGTTAAATTTAGAAATCAGGTCTGGTATGAAAAACATTAGAGATGCTGTTTTTAAGCCATGTCTCCCAGCTCTATGAATAATCATGACTCCGTCATAAGATTCTTTTTATTTCATATTTCTCTTGGTTTTAATTACCTGCATGTAGCTCTCGTTTAAGCCAAAACTTCCTGCGATATTATTTGTGGCTGTGATAAAACGGTTGCTTAACTTCTCTGTGGATTAAAGTGCGGCTCTTTGTTTCTCCTCTTCCAGGGAGTCTTTTCCGAACGACCTTCAGTTCACCATCCTCATGAGGTTCACTGTGGACCAGACGCAGACGCCCAGCCTCAAGGTACTGACCGTTTATGACGCCGTGTGTTTGAGTGCTTGAGCGGACGGGAGGCATGCACATGACGCTGCTACAGAACGGCCATGGTCACTGCTTGGATTAACAGAAATCAGTGCCTGCCCATCGCTCTGGCTGTGCGTCCCCAAAACCCTGAATCCTGGACTGTGATTGGACAACGACGCCTTTTAACTCCATCAAGTTTCCACCTCCGAGTCCCCGCCCCCACGTCACCCATCCATCTCCCTGCTCCAGCCATGTTCTCTCCTTTGTTGCTTTTGCCCCTGTTTCCGCCGCTTCCTGTCTGATCTGCTTCATTTCCTGGACTCCAGGCTTGGGCGTAAAATAATGTAGCCAGTAGAAGAATTTACTTGATGTATTGCAAATCATGTCACTCCAAAGTGATTCCCTTCTGTCTTAAAACGTTGAAAACATGTTGGCATGTAACTGAAGGAGGAATGGTTATTAATTCAGCTGCGAGGAAGTAAAAATTATCCAACATATAAAACGGTAAGAAGCTTGTAAACGTTTAGTTTTGTCTGGAAAAGAAGAATTTATTAAAGTTTGAAAGATAATTCAGAATGGAAAGAAAATATTTGTATTTCCAGACAGATGTATCATTCACTAACTTAAATCCATCCGTCCATCCATCCATCCATCCATTAGTGGGTTCATCCATCCATCCATCCATCCATCCATCCATCCATTAGTGGGTCCATCCATCCATCCATCCATCCATCCATTAGTGGGTTCATCCATCCATCCATTAGTGGGTTCATCCATCCATCCATCCATCCATCCATCCATTGGTTAATTGTTAATTCATCCATCCATCAGTAGATTTAGAAACAGTCTAGTTTTCTGTGATTCAAGCATTTTGGGGTTTTCGAAGCAGTAAAGCTAAGTTTTAAAGCAGCCCAAGCCTCTTCCTCCTCCTCTTTTTTCTCCTCCTCCTCCTGCTCCCGCCATGCTCCTCTCCACCTCTCACCTCCCCTTTGCCCTCCCCTGTCCTCGTCCCCCTGTCCCCCTGTCTCCCCGTTGATTGACGCGGTGCTTCTCCTCTCTCTCTCTGAAGCCTGTTCGGAGCTCGTGTTGCGGGCGAGGCAGGGGAGGGTCCGGGGTAAAATTGTTTCCCCCCAGAGCGCGGCGCCACGCTTGCTCTCTAGACGAGCAGGCCGCAGCCTGGAGCCAGTCCTCCCAGGTCAGTGCGCTCCGGGGGGAGCAATTATATGGCGCGCACTTTGCTGCTAAGTGATTTGGAGGAAGTTCTCCCCTTGAGATGCAGATGTAGAGAGGCGTGAGATGAGGGCAGGAATCACTTGTGGAGTCTGCGGTGAATGTTGGCATTTGTTATTTCCTTTATTTTGCCATTTGTCGCAAAGCATGAACATTGACGCCGTTTAGTTTGACGACGATCTCACCGATCCGTCAAGACGTTTGATTTTTCCAGGCCTGTAAAGGATCCACTCTGGTTTTACACTGTCACTGTGAACGTTGGTGCTCGTCCTCATGCGTGTTTGTATCGTTTCTGCCGTGTGTATTCAGGTCAGCCTCAGCCGTCCCACGTTGGTGATCTGTGTAAACGTGTGTTTGTGGTGCAGGTGAAAGTGGCCATCCTGAAGTACATCGAGACGCTGACGCTGCAGATGGAGGCCCCCGACTTTGTGAACTCCAGCGAGACTCGACTCGCGGTTTCTCGCATCATCACCTGGACAATTGAACCCAAGAGCTCCGATGTCAGAAAGGTACCGGCTCTCACCCCCACCGTGACTCTAAGCTTGACTGCTGCAGTGTCAATGAGCAGACCGAGAACCCGATTAGTTCTGGAAGTACAGCTTTTTGTTTTTGTTTGCCAGAGAAGTTTTAGTTTTTTGCTGGCTTGCAGGTGTGAGTTGTAGCAGCAGATTCTTCACACAAAATCCCAATAAGATGCACTAAAGTTTGTGATTGTAACTTGAGGTTATGAATATTTCCTTGGCAGGATCTTCTGCCCGCTCCAATATTTTTTATTTTACCTTTTATTTTTCTAGGAAAATCCCATTGAGATTAAAAACCTCCTTTTCCCGAGTCCTGATCGAAAAGCATCACATATTACACAAGTTACTATAGTTTACACAATTAGAGTGCCATGAAAATAATTAAAAACAGTCGCAGTTTAACGAAGTTATCTCTGTAGCTTTCGGTCTGGTTTAAAAAGTGTGCAGTGAAATTAGTTCAGTTAATTTCCAGTCTTTTTGCAACATGTTCATGTTGTGTCAGACGTAGCCGAGTTAAAAAAAAAAAAAAAAAAAGCAACTTTTTCACAATTCTGTGCGGGGAAAAGAAACGGAACAAAAAAATTATCATTCGAACGCAAAGAGTAAAAATCAACTCTTCTCTGCGTGATCAGATCACAGATGTAGGATGACGAAGCACATATTAAACTAAATGTTTCCGTGAATCTTTTTGCGTCTCTGCAGGCGGCCCAGGCGGTTCTGATTGCCCTGTTCCAACTCAACACTCCGGAGTTCACCATGCTGCTGGCAGCTCTTCCCAAAACCTTCCAGGACGGAGCCACCAAGCTGCTCCAGAACCATCTGAAGAACACGGGCAACACGGCCCAGGTGGGTACACTGGAACACAAAGTGCCAAGGCTGCACGAGTTGAGGAGGGAGATGTTTAAACATCTTTTGTAAATCATTACAAAATCACGTAACAGCCGCCGACAACTTTGTGTGCTTTTTGTCACGTCTTCAGGCACCAATGGGAAGCCCTATGACGCGCCACACCCCCCGAATGCCAGCCAGCTGGTCCAGTCCCGTCACCTCACCTACCAACACCTCACAAAACACCCCGTCACCAAGGTAACACGTCCTCTGTGACGCAGCGGGGCTCTTTTTTTTTTTTTAATTAAAGGATCAGAAAAATCGTAGAGCTTTTAATGAGGATTTGGTTCACACCAGTTTGCTCAAAACTAGATTTCTTTAGAAGGTTGGTCGGATAACAGCATGATAAATATGATTTAATTTAACGGCCAAACATTGTGGCTTTATGTACATATTTTATGACATATCTTTTTTTTCAGCTTAATGTTTAATAAAAAAAAAAATAATAAAAAAAAAACCCACGAAATTGTAATTTAAAAAAAAAACAAGAGCTCTTTACAATTTGAATTGTTTGCATTGAAAGGATGTTGGGCTGTACATTCATCTAAAGCACGAAATGAAGTTAAACTAACAAAACTGGAGCTCCACTCGTGCAAAATTTGAAATGCCTCTGTTTATTCGTACCATGTGAGTTTTTTAAAAAAGGGGAAAAAAAACAACTAAGAACCAAACAAATTTGTGATTTGCAGTGCATTTGACTACGACCCAGAGAACCTGAACTCCGAGGACATCTACAGCTCCCTGAAAGGCGTCACCGAGGCGATCCAGAACTTCAGCGTCCGCAGCCAGGAGGACATGAACGAACCGGTCCAACGGCGGGAAGGAGACGACGTGAGTTTGACATGCAGGCTCTGATGACTGGCGCATACTTGCAGCCTCTAAGCGTCGCCTAACGGACATGTGTTAAGACATTTCTGCTGTAGATACACGTACAGCTCTGGAAAAAATAAGAGTCCACTGCAGTGAAGAACATTGAAAACCCCCTGGTTTTTCCACCAAATACTGGTTTCTGAACTCTTCCCGAGTTAATTTTTGCTTCGAAATCAATCTGATGGGGCGCCGGAGAGGACTGTTTACATGTCTCAAAACAACAATATCACAAAAATTACACGGCCAATTTGTCACCCAGCACCATTTATCGCGACAGGTCTAACCGCTGGTTTGTGTGGCATAAACATCTTCAGTGCCAGTCGGACTAAAATAACCCGGGTTTACCGGGTTAGCATATCGAAGTAGATCATAACTCTGGTCTTCTTTGAAGGCCTGACAGGCAGCCAGCTATGAAAACAGTCTTTTCCTAGATTTATCACACACTCATGTACTGTGTGTGTGTGTGAGTCTCTGACATGCGATCCCTCTCTCTTCGTGGGAACCGAGAGACGTACAGTCGCTGTTTATGGAAAGGGTGACTGTGAAGGTAATCCTCTCCAAACAGTCTTAGCGTGTCAGTTATGTTCTGCCGGCTTTGCCGCCTAAATTCAATAATAATTTGCTATTTTCAGCCGCTCCTCCAGTCAGGGTGCATGCTGAGGGTAAATTTGCGACTCCCGCAGCCCTTCCCCAGGAACACGGGCCCCCTTTTAAGGACACGGTGTTCTCCGGTACAGAGGTGTGACCTCCTGACATTTTCTCCATGACATGCGTCTGAAATCTAACCAGCCCACATTTCATCAGCGCACCTGACTCATCAAACCGGCCCATACATAGAAACCTTTTAATGTTTGTTTGTGTGTGCAAACATACACACACACAAACAGGGCCAACCCTGCGCTCTTGCTCTTGCTCCGCTTCTCACCTGATGGATCACATGTCGAACTTCGCAAAGTCTCCGAAAAACAAAAAAATTCCTGGTATTTTCAGGCTAAAGACATAAAAAGACCTGCGCCTTACGCTGCAGCTTTTAAACGTGAACTTGGCTCTGGTGCAAAAACTATGCATCAGTGGTTGTAAAAGGTTTTCTACTGTATTTTATCAGATTTGTGACTAGTTGGAGACATGCAGCTCTGTGGCAACACTCGGAAAGTGATTCATTTCACCGTTTCTGTTCACTGCTGTAAACTGACTCCAGATTTCTTTGAGTCAATAAATAAGTGCGCAGCTGCAACGCCAAGAGTCGATTAACAAACTGATGACGTACGGAGGTTTTTAAAAAAATAAAATAAAATAAAAATTCTGCGTTCAAAACAACAATCAATTTGTTTGCAATGTTTTTAATGAGAAGTAAAGTTCTCGTTTTTTTTTGGCTATGCGGAGCATTTGTGACACGGTTTGATGCCCTTGAGCCATTTCCATTATTATATACCGCACTGCTAAATTATCTTAACATTTTAAGATTCCAGTTTGATTGTTAAAACAATAATAATAATAACTTCTTTTTTTTTTTT